>NW_003299152.1:278829-325848 GCF_000151645.1 Tuber melanosporum | reverse complement strand
GACCCATATTTCTTTAAGTTTGGATATTTTCTTAGAGTTTCTCCTTGCTCCTGGTGTGACACTTATGATAAAAAATTCATAGCTCAAACCGAAGTATTTAGTTTCTCGGACACTGCCTTTGATGATTATTAGGTTTTATTTGTTTAAACAAATTTTTACTTGGGTAAATATAACCGGTACGGGTACTCAGTTATTGGTTTTATTTTATGTTTTGTTTTAAGTATTTCTTTGATACTTGGTTTTGTTTTATATTTTATTTTAAGTATCACTTTAATACTTGATTTGTTTTAAGTATCGGTTTGCTACTTAGTTTGTTTTAAGTATTGTTTGATACTTGGTTATGTTTTATGTTTTGTTTCAAGTATCATTTTGATACTTAAATAGTTTTTCCAAATTGTATTATTTGAGACCTTTGATTAGTTTTGTTCATGCTAGATATGAGCAGATTTGTGTATTTAAAAGACCGCCTGACTCCACGATAGAAGAGGCAGATTTCAACAGACAGTATTCTAATATACTTGGTTGAACTGTTACTTCTTTGTTTTCCTGTTCACCCACTAAGCCTCATTTAGCTTTCTGCTCTCGCATCCTCTTCTGTAGAGCAGGCCACCTGGCAACTATGGTACATATTACTATTAATGTGAATAGCACCTTGCGAACACATTACAGGAATGGTCTATACCAGCACCGGTTATGGTAAACATTGCCTGTATATCCCCAAGAGTCATATGTTCAATTGTATGACAATTCGGAAATATGTCATTGTCAAAATCGACAGCAAAGGACACCCTGGTGCCAACAGCAATCTCCTTTACTCCACAGAATATGTTTACTCCTCCGAAATACAAAACAATTTCCACGATTTCATCAACCAATGTGAACTCTATCACACAAATATGAAACGAACCTAACTACTCAAATGAAAGCTGCAGACACTCCCGTTGCCTTGTGAAATCTTTGAATTCTTTGATATCAAATTCGCTAGACCATTCAACCAATCGGCTAGCTCAGACGCGATATTGGTAGCTGTAGATCATTTTTCTTGATATTTATGACTCATACCTATAAGATTTACCAACTCCTCTAAGGACACTTAGAACAATCTCCAATAATATCTATTTACTCCCCAGTGATACCTGTTATCAATTGTCAGTAACGCTAACCCCTGTTTTGCAGCCAGATTCAAGAAACAGATTTTGACTTGTCTTAGAATCAAACACATTCTGGTAGCTCCTGGATATCAGGAAACAAATGGTCACGCAGAATGGAAGATCCGTGAAGTCAAGACCGAAATTCAAAACACAATCAATGAACGACAGATCAACTGGGAACTTGTACTTGCCGAACTCACAGCCTACATTAATGCTTGCTACTGAGACACTCTTGGACTGTCTCCAGACAAGACAAAATTTGGAAGGCAATACTCACTTCTACCTACAACTCTCTTCAAGACTTCCTCTATCCCTGTCTCAGTGGACCACCTAAACCAACAGGCTATCCGAGATAATGTATTTCGAGCAGTTAAATCTGTACAATTTAGGAACAAGACTATTGTCCATAAACAAGTATGATGCAAGCATGTTCCTATCGTATCAGGTGATATGCTTCTGGCCCATTGGAACATGTTTACTACCAATACCAGATGCAGCAAGAAGCTACAGCCCTGATAGTGAGGAACTTTCAAAGTCTTATCCTTTGATGAACACACAGAAAACTACACAGTCCAAATAGATGGATACAGGTACTGCTACAGTACCACTATTTTCCATGCCTCTACTATCAAATGTTTCTACTGTAATGATAACTCTAAGTTCACGGGAAGAAGCCACTCACAACTTGCTCTAATAACTATCAAGAAGAAGAAAGAATAGAAAGTTGAAGAAATCCAGGACCACCACCTTTAGCATGGAAATGATTAGTTCCTAGTCAAATGGAAAGGATACCCTTCAAGTGAAAACAGCGGGAAACTACTAGAAGGACTGGACTACACTATGGACATAGTAACTGAATGTTAGGAAGCCAATATGCTGGACAATACCCTGATACCAGCAATCAACTATATTACCAGGTGCAGGAAACCGACTATGCCAGAAAACGAATTGTAGCCGATAGACCTAGAAGTCAAAGATGGGTTTTAGGCATCATAGTTTATATTGGAATTCGAAAGCAGCAGCAATGAGGAGAATTAAGTGATCAAATAAGTTCTCAACAACCTTATCTAGTCACTATTGACCATCTGAATACCATAAAGATGTCAAATAATGGGGAACTCAATATGAGGCTGTGAGAACAGCTTGTTGGACTGTTATTATAACCGCGATATAATCCAATTAGAATATTGTTTCACTATCTTCTGGGTAGACTATTGCTCCAATTGCAACAATGCCTGAGTAGATGTATAACATGAAGCTGGTATTCATGACTACTTGGACTTAAATTTCTTTAAGTTTTGTTTTTTTGTTAGAATTTGAACTTGTTTCTAGTGTGACATATGTGATGGCAGGTTAATTGCAGAAACCAAAGCCATCGGATTTTCTGACTCTACTTTTGATGATTATTAGGTTTGGTTTGTTTAAACTGTTGTTTTGTTTTAGGAAATGTAACCTGTATGGGTACTCGCTTAATGGGTTTGTTTTATGTTTTATTTTTAGTATTTCTTTGATACTTGGTTTTGTTTTAACTTTTGTTTTAAGTATCACTTTGATACTTGGGTTGTTTTAAGTATCATTTGAAACTTGGTTTTGTTTTAGTTTTGGTTTAAATATCATTTTGATTTTTAAGTAGTTGGGTCAAATAATATACCTTGGAACCTTTTTATGCCGTGCCTCGATTCTACGAGGAAAAAGGTAAACTTCGACTGACCGTATTTCAATATACTTGGTTGAATGGTTACTCTGTTGTTTTCCCAAAACACATTCAAAGTTTTCTTTAGTTTTAACCGGTACGGGTACTCGCTTATTGGTTTTGTTTTATGTTTTGTTTCAAGTATCGCTTTGATACTTGGTTTGTTTTAAGTATCATTTANNNNTTGGTTTTGTTTTATGTTTTGTTTTAAGTATTGCTTTAATACTTAAAGAGTTTTACCAAAGTGTATTAATTGATACCTTTGATTAGCTTCGTTCATGCTAGACATGAACAGGTTTGTGTATTTAAAGACCGCCTGTTTCTACGATAGAAAAGGCAGACTTCGACAGACTGTATTTCAATATACTTGGTTGAACGGTTACTTCTTTGTTCCTCAGTACAGCCTCGAAGCCTCCTTTAGTTCTCAGCTCTCGCCTCCTCTCTGGAAGAGCAGGCCACCTGCCAACTATCGTATCTATTACCGTTGACGTGATTAGCACCTTGCTAACACGTTACATTTTTTTAACCTCAGTAAGTGGTTAAGAACCTGTCCCCGGATTTAGGCCTGATCAACCTATCAATATCTACCAGAATGCTAGCGGAGAGAAGCGGCAGAATCACAGCACATTCGGCTTCATCTTAAACCTAAGATAGAGTCTTTGACGACCAGGAGTGGGAAGCAAATCCCATGGCAAGATCTTACAAGAAAGAAACAACCCCGGCACTCTGCTAAAGAGCAGGGCGATCTTGCAAACACGGAAGACACACAACCTCCAGGAGAATTCCCTTCTACTCCAGCAAAGAAGCCTTCCGTTGAACCTCCAATCGACCCCGAATCCAGTAGCGAATCAGATATGGCTAGCACAGGAGGAGGGCCTTCTTGAGGAGGAGGAAAATCTCGGGCTTGGTCTGAAGAAGAGGAGATACCTGCAGCATTTGAACCACCTAAGTTTAAACTCCACCTCCCTACGAAGTTCACAGGAGAAGGAAAAGACCTCAAACCTGAAGCTTTTGACCGATGGGCGACGGAACTCTCACACTTCCTACTCTTACAAGGAAAAGATGTGGAAGACCCTACAACCAGACTTATCATTGGATCATTTTGCGAAGGAAAGGCAACTGACGCATACCACCAATGCTATAAGGAATACGGCGGTAATGTAAGGTTAAGAGGAACTACAGTTCTCAATTACCTGAAAGAACGATTCCAATCCTCTATAACCAATGACCACCTATACAAAAAATTCAATCAGCTCCAGCAGGTTAACGGAATGCATGTCAAACGAATCACCGATGTGGCTATGGACCTGATGATGTATAAGGATCGAATGGAGAGAGGAAGTGTCTCCAAATACATCGTGAAGCGACGAGTCTATGACACTACGCACCCTACCCTCCGGCGAGAAGTAGAACCACTAGAAGAAGAGGGCGATGATATTGCAGTAATAATTGCAAGAGCAGAACGAAAGGACGCCATCCTCCATGAGACCAAGGCCTACAAAACACGGACATCCTCTAGTAGGAACAGCCAGCCACGGCACAAAGCCTCCGGCAACTCAGAAGACGATACCCCACAGGTTTTCAAGAAGAAAACAAAATACACCAAAGAATCAAGACGGCAGAAAGGAGAACGTTTTGAATATGGAAAAACAGGACACATGGCAAAGACCTATCCTACGAAAAAAGGGAAAGGAACGGCAATTAAGCAAGAGGCATCGGCCAACAATTTTGAAAGGGATAATACGCAATCCAGCGAATATGAAGAGATCCATATCGGGTATATCGATGTGGAATGCAACAGTGTTCGACCTACAGCTACTTTCAAAACACACACCGCCCTGGAAGGTACTATCCTGATCGATGGCAAAAACGCGTGAGTCCTATTTGACACTGGCGCAATTGGAAGGGATATGATCAGTAATGCCTTTGTCTCTGTCCATGGACTCCCAACTCGAGACCTTAACCAACCCATACCAGTCAATATGGCAGTAAAAGGGTCACGATCCACAAGTCATAAATCCTGTAGTGCGACTATTCGACTTGGTTCTGCTGTACTACCCCCCCAGGAAATGCTGGTTGGAAATCAAGCCAAATACGATGCCGTAATAGGTATGCCATTCCTGAATCGCCACAAAGCTATAATCAGGTATGGGGAATCAACCATCGATTTCCCAGATCAGAAGGTCAGATCTCATGCAAGCTAACAAGCGGAGAGTACCGAGCTACAGTCTGTGAAGCAACTGCCCAACGACTATTGGATGAATACTCTGATGTTTTCCCTGATCAAATACCCGAAGAACTACCGCCTATGAGAGAGGTGAACCACCACATTCGCCTCCGAGATCCCTCTAATCTCAAGAACCAACCTACCTATTCTATTCCTGACGCATACAAAAGCCCACTTTGTGATTGGATCAACCAACAACAAAGAAGAGGAGTCATCTACCGGGCAGAAGCCCCAGGTGCCGCTCCTATGTTTGTTCAACCCAAAGCAGATGGCAAAAGAATTCGCCCCCTAGTTGACCTCAAACTACAGAATGAAAACACTGTTATGGACAGCTCCGCTATCCCAAACCAAACCAAGATCCTAAATGCAGTTGGACGGGCTAGATTCCGAAGTAAGATTGACCTAAGCGATGCCTACTTCCAAACAAGGTTAGATCCAGAAAGCGAATGCTACAACAGTTTCAAAACACCCTTCGGAAGTTTCATTAGCCGAGTCATGTTACAAGGTGATATGAAGGTGCCCGCCACCTTTATGCGAATTATGGAAGATCTCCTAAGCGAATACCTCCACCATTTTGTTTGGGTCTACATTGATGATATTCTCATCTTCTCGAACACTGAAATAGAACAAGCCTACCATATAGGATTGGTTTGTACCAAACTAAAGGAAGCTAAATTCTACGCTAGCAGAAACAAATCAATTCTGTTTACCGATAAACTTGATATCCAAGGACATGTTATAGATGATGAAGGAATACATGCAGTCCCTGGAAAAATAGCCTGTTTAACGGAATGGACGACACCCTGGAATCAAAAAGAACTCATGCCATTCCTAGGACTAGTCAACTCTATTTCCCAGTTCCTATCACACCACGCCACGGTGACAGCGCCGCTCACAGACCTTACCGGCAATGCAGAATTTGTCTGGACCCACACTCATGACTAAGCCTTTACCAACATCAAGGAGTTGATTAAAAACGCCAACGTTATTCAACCTATCGCCTATAGTAAACCAGAACCGATATGGCTAATTACTGATGCATCGGATGTTGGAGTTGGGGCATGGGTTGGGCAAGGGGCCTCCCATGAAACGGCAAGACCGGCGGCCTTACACAGCAGGAAGTTCACTAACTCACAGATGAACTATGGAACAACAGACAAGGAAGCCCTTGCTGTGATTAATGCTCTCGCAGCTTTCAACCACATCCTGATGGGCAATACCTTCACTATTGTTACCGACCACCAACCTCTCACTAATCTAAATACAGAAAGAATACTGGGAAGGAGAAGAACAAGTTGGATAGGCGAAATCAGCTAATACGATGCAAAAATCATCTATACCCTGGGAAGAACGAACTATTTAGCTGATGCTCTCTCCCGCCTATATGAGAATCAGGACCTCACAGATCTTCCTCTTGTTCATGACCACACAAGACAAAGCGAAGACAGCCCTGACGACACCTCCTATGAACAAGAACCATTGATGGCTACCGCCAGCTCTGCCACTCCCTCCAATCCTTTCTCTTACACCATGTACAGCACCGCCGGAACGGAACGAGGAAAGGACATTGATGAAGAATGGAAAGACAATTGCACACTCCACAGCACCCCTCCTCATGAGCTTGAACAAAGCAGACTCCACTGGTCCCACTGTTATCACGACACCTGCCCTTTTCACCAGACTGAGATTAAGTTCGGCAGCAGATACCAGCGACCATACTATATGCCTACTGATGGTTCCAAAAGCACTAGCTTCGACACCGCCGAATGAGCAGAAGAGATGATCGATAAAGATGAATCGACCCAACCTCCTCATACCCTTAATACTGTTCCAACACGATACCAATGTCTTGAAGAACTTGAACAAGCAGCAGCCTATGTGGACGCAATATCCTATTTACACCCTTCACAGTCAGCCCCGCCATCCTCTCCTCCCATGATCGATTCACGACCACTATATGGTGGACCCTTACGAGTATACAATAATGAAACCATTGTCTCAGTCATACTCCCTACTATTCCCGAGCATCGCCGACAACTCTATGAAACCTTTGAGGAGTAGGATGCCCCTATCAAACCAACAAGAGGATCCCTGATTGAGAAAGAACGAGATGTTAGATCAACCACAGAAGAATTAACCTCATCTTTCCGAAGCCAAATGATAGCAGGATATCACCATGATCCGACCTACTTCAAAGCCATGGATAGCTCCAGGCATGGAGACCTCGCCCCCTACAACATATCCAATGGAATGGTCTATACCAGCACCCGTTATAGTGAACATTGCCTATATGTCCCAAAAGGCCATATGTTCAATGGAATGACTATTAGAGAATATGTCATCTCCGAGATTCACAACGAAGGACACCACAGGGCGGACCGCAACCTTCCGTATGCCTCAGAATATGTTTACTGGCCTGAGATGCGCAAGGATTTCCGCGATTTCATCAAACAATGTGAACTCTGCCAGGCAAATAAGGAGCGAACACAACTACCTGAAGGGAAAGCATAGACTCTGCAACTGCCATGTGAAATATTCGAATCCTATGCCATCGACTTCGCAGGACCATTCAACAAGTCCGCCGGATATGACACCATCTTGGTAGCTGTGGATCGATTTTCTGGATATACATGGCTCATACCAATGAAGATTACCGATTCCTCTAAAGACACCTGGAATAACCTCCAACGATACCTGTTTACCCCCCATGGTACCCCTTATCTATTGTCAGTGATGCTTATCCCCGCTTTACGGCTAGATTCTGGAAGCAAACCTTGACCTCCCTCGGAATAAACCACATTATGGCTGCCCCTGGACACCATGAGACTCATGGCCAAGCAGAAAGAAAGATTCGCGAAGTCAAGACCAGAATTAGGAACATGATAAATGAACGGCAAACCAACTGGGAACCAGCCCTTGTTGAACTCGCTGCATATATCAATGCCGGATTTTCAGATACCTTGAGAATGTCACCTTACAAGGAAGTCTTTGGCCGCCAATACCCCCTCCTACCTACAACACTAATTAAGAACTCCGCAGTCCCTGCCTCCGACGATAATCTAAACCGCCATCAAGCAATTCGGAATGATGCCTTCCAGGCTGTTAAAGCTGCCCGATTCCGAAGCACCACTACTGCTCAGAAGCGACCATACAAACATGTCCCTATCCTACCAGGTGATATGCTCATGGTTCATGGAAACATGTTCATAACCAATGTTAGACGCAGCAAAAAACTACAACCCCGATGGCAGGGACCCTTCAAAGTCATATCCTTTGACGAGTATACAGAGAACTACACTGTCCAGATGGATGGACGCATGTACCACCGCAATACTGCAGTATTCCACGCCTCTGCTGTCAAACGATTCCACCCAAATGATGACTCCAAGTTCCCTGGAAGAACCCACTCTCGACCCGCACCTATCATCATTGAGAAGAAAGATGAATGGGAAGTTGAAGAAATCTGAGACCACCGCCTTTGGCATGGAAATGATCAGTTTCTAGTCAAATGGAAAGGATATCCAACAAGTGAAAACAGCTGGGAACCACTAGAAGGACTCGAGCACGCTATGGATATGGTGAAGGAATGGTGGAAGACAACATGCCAAACGAAACCCTTCCCCCAACAATCAATTATATCACCATGTACTGGACACCCACGATGCCAGAAACTGAGCGATGGCATGCAGAACTCGAAGCTAGGGATGGATTTTGGGCACCATACTTTGAATCGGAATTCGAAAGTAGCGATGATGAAAATCAAGCTATGGAGCAGGCTCTCGACAACCTTATCTAGTTACCAATCACCATCCGAATACCATAACGATGTCAAACTATGTGGAACTCAATGTGAGGCTGCGATAACAGATTGTTGGACTATTGTTGAACCGCGATGTTATCCAACTTGAAGACTACTTCGAAATCCTCTGGATAGACTACTGTCCTGATTGCGACCATGCTTGGGTTGATGTACAGCACAAATCTGGTATTTGTGACTACTGTGATTTGCATTTCTTTGAGTCTAAGTGTTTCCTTAGAGTTTCCTCTTGTCCCTGGTGTGACACTTATGATGAAGAGTTTTTAGCGGAAACTGAAGCTTTTGGTTTCTCAGACTCCGCTTTTGATGATTATTAGGTTTTGTTTGTTTAAACGGGTGTTTTGTTTCGGGGAATGTAACCGGTACGGGTACTCGGTTATTGGTTTTGTTTTATGTTTTATTTTAAGTATCACTTTGATACTTGGTTTGTTTTAAGTATCGTTTGATACTTGGTTTTGTTTTATGTTTTATTTTAAGTATCACTTTGATACTTAAAGAGTTTTACCAAAGTGTATCGATTGATACCTTTGATTAGCTTCGTTCATGCTAGACATGAACAGATTTGTGTATTTAAAGACCGCCTGTTTCTATGATAGAAAAGGCAGACTTCGACAGACAGTATTTCAATATACTTGGTTCAACGGTTACTTCTTTGTTCCTCAGTACACCCTCGAAGCCACCTTTAGTTCTCAGCTCTCGCCTCCTCTCTGGAAGAGCAGGCCACCTGCCAACTATTGTATCTATTACCGTTGACGTGATTAGCACCTTGCGAACACGTTACATTAGTTACAGCTTTCGCCTCCTCTCTGGTAGAACAGGCCACCTGTTAAACTATCATATCTTACCCCGCAACTTAATTAGCACCTTGTGAACACATTACATATAGGGCATATTCATGACTTACCCCTTTGACATTTGTGAGAGAATATTTTGTGTCTCCTCCATTCTTAACATCATGTACGGTATAGTGGACAATCTTGATGAGAATTGCCAAACTGTATAATACACATCGCGGATTAACGATTTTGGATATTGGCTGGCCCGGTAGACTCTACAGGTGAAGATGGTAAGTCCGAAAGCATTGCTATAAGATATTAAGGAGATTAATGTCTAATTCCTGAGCTGCCTCCTTCAAATTCTTTGTGTGTCGCATAGCCGCAAAATTAAATTTCACGATTAGATATTGGCCCGCTATGTCCTTATTCTCTCTCTCATCCTATCGATATCAAGATCCTATTTCTATAAAGTAAGCTACCAGCAAAGCTGTAAATAGAGCTGGAAATAAGACCAGCAAACCTTGAAGAGTTGATCATATTGAGCTCTGTGCTATACACCATGAAAGTGCTCAAGCATGCTTAGAGTAAGTGATTTGCCAAACCGATGGGGTTGCAGGAACAATATTGCATCCGTATCCATAGAATCTAAGACCGAAATATATCTTGTTCGGTTAAAGTAGGCGAAAGATTTGTTGACACAAAATTTGGAAAAATTGCTTACACGACATCCTAGAAAAGCTTTGATTTTATCACTTTCAATTCAGAGAGAGGATTTTTGTTGTTTGTCCTGAAGTAAGCTGGTCGTTGATAGACTACTCGCATTCGCGATTAGCGACACCACGCCTAGGGTAGGCTGAGGTTAGCTTTACTACGCGATGATTGCAAGTGCAAGATGAGAAAATGAGGAGTAGCGATGAGAACCTGGAGAGCGGGGTGGTGTACATAGTAAAAGCTGATGTTAGAGATGTTGAAAACTAGCCATTTGACAAAGATTTGGCAGAGATGCCCGAGGGCTGTGCCAACCTAGACACAAGAAACCTCTCTTTATGAGAATCATATGGTTGCCAGTAGAGCCGTTATATGTGGAGCGATGTGTGGGTGTGTGGACATAAGAGTCTTTGCCCGGAAGCGGATGTGAAGATGTGAAGTATGATAGAGGGGTGCAGCGCCAGTGCAGAGGCTCTGCTAGGCAATAAAAGTTACCCTCCCAGGTGGTGAAGCCTGGTGGGGGCTTACTTAATCCGCAGGCTAACATAAAGCGGATGACAGACTGCTGGGTGAGTGAGAGCAACCTGTCCCCCAAAAAAACCCTTGAAGTCTATTATTGGGTTTGGCGATGAGCAGACATTTGCGCAAAAGCAAAATGAGGAGATGTGAAAATAGGGTACATTACTAGTGCAAAACTGCGATTGCACTCCCCACCCTCTCGTCACCTCCTACTCCGCTTTCACCACTTGCATCGGCTGTTGTTTTCATCCAATTATCTTGCTCTCTTTGTGTATCCGTGCCATCTCTTCCTTCTCCCCCATCGCCTTCTCTTGAAACTTAACCTACCTGAATTTGTGACAAGTGAAAGCCCTTTCGACCGATCTATCTATTCACACCCGGGATACACCCTTTCTTGACTAATATTCTTCTCCTCCGGACACACCCACAGACTGAAGTCGGTCAGTTCGCAACGTCTCAAATCCAACTTCCACCATCGGTAAGGGACCAAGCGGAGTCTCTTATGGAGGAGGCTACTACCTCGCATATAGTGAACTTGATGCATAGGACTCTCAGCAGTCCACACCTCCAATTCTCACCCATCTTCTCGAAGAAGTGGAGTAAGTGCGAGCTGACTATTCTCTCGAACCTGACTATCATTCGAAGGTTGAGTATTGGTACCGATGTGTTTTTCACTGCGGTGATGTCGGGGCTGTACACGCAGTGCGTAAGTTCTTTGACCGAGCAGAAGAACTGATTGGGCAGCGATTGAGTACTCGGCCGAGATGGGGGGAAGCAAGGTGTTCAGAATGTGCATGATGTGGGGGGTAGGGGCGGTCGGGTACTTTCTTGGCAGAGTATTGTCGAAGTGGAAGAGGAGAGAAGGAAAGGGTGAACTTTCGGAGAGAACAGGGAAGCGGCCACCCGGCCCGGGCGGGAAAGAACTGCCGGCCGCGAGGGGGAGGAGTGGATTGCGGGCAGTAGTCGTCAAGGCTCTTGGACCGCCAGAAACCATAGACGCCGCCTGGTATACCCACGGTATCTACCAACCGTCTGTCTGTCCATCTGTCATTAGCGATCCGTCTTCGTCCTTTGCGGTCCGTCTCCGCCGTTCTCCGTCCGGTTCATATCCACTGTGGTTTATCTTTATTGTTCGCGGTTTGCCCCCCATCCGTCGCTTACTGTTTATCCGCTCGATCATTCACTTGTCCCTTCACGGTTCATTTCTGTTGTTCGTTGTTTTTCTCCGGCGTTCGCAGTTCTTCTCCGTTCTTCGCAGTTCGCTTGTTCTTTGTTGGTTCGCTTGTTCGTTCACTGGAGGTAAGGAGAGTGGGATGTTGCAGAGCAGTGGGAGTGAGTCTTTGTGGAGTTTGTTTTTCGTTTGTTAGCATCAGAATACACAAAGGAAAGGAGGGTTTGTGTGGAGGAGAACGGGCATGTGTGGTGATCGGTGGAAGGATAGCCGGGTACTTTGTCGTAGTTGATTTATACTCCTGTGTTCGCAGTTTAGTTAGTTATTTGAGCGGTGAGCATCATGTCATCGCGTTGTGTATCGAATGAGAGAGAGTTACCTTCCCCGCTTTTAGTCTTGCCGAGTTTTTCGCGTGCTTTAGTCATCACCATCGCAATCACAGACTATCACTCGTTTGGTATAGGTCGTCGAAGCTTAATATGGACGATACTCTGTTTATTCCTCGAGTGCCAGATATCTATTTCAAATTCCTACACTTCACGCCGGGCGCCCTGATAGGGAGGGATAAGGTTCAGCCGAGAAAACTCTATGATCTGATCATTGTTACAAACGGAATCCTCCTGATAGGGAGGTCGTTTTTCCACCGCCCAACCATTGAACAACTCTGGTCGCACCCAAACCCGAACGGTCCTGCCCCTTTGGTCATCGAAATAAGCATGCAAATGGGCTTTGAGGCTCTCGCCTGCGCCTGCTCTACTATTCTAGGGGACTGCATCCAAAGCTTTCCAATCCCCCCCGACTAAGAATGCTAGTGGCTTCGCCAACCACCCTATCGAAAAGGAGCCGTACACAATACAACAACTCCACAACCACAGTTATACCCTTCCACACATCATACTCCCACCTATCAAACACGACCCGCACATTATACTCAACCCATGCATCCCGACGGGCTCCATCGAACGCTAGACCGCCCCCCAGAGCCCTGGAAAATTTGGGTATGGAGAAACGAGGAAGAGCGGGTAGGGTGACCTCTGGGTGCTTAGAGTGTAAGCTCGTACAAGCCAAAACATAAAGATCTGTGGCAGCAGTAGGAAGACTATGTCAAAGTCTGTCGCCATCGAAAACCCCCACGGTGAAGGGGCAAGAGCTATTGTCAAGGATAAGGTGAGCGCCTTCCCAGAGGCGAAGAAGGCCGCAAGGCTTTAGAGGAAGCTGGTTTGTAAAGAGGAATTTCGAAATGCTTTGGGCGCATAAGGAGAAGAGGGAAAGGGGGCTGCAGGAGAAGGCAATGGCAGGGAAGAGGACCGGGGAGATGTCTGGAGAAATGATTAGGATGCGTAGAGAGAGGAGGGGAATGATGAAGCCGGGGGTGCAAACACAGAAAAAGGAGCAGGAGGAGACAAGTGGGGGGGGGGGTGCAATCGCTGTTTTGCACTCGCAATGTAATCATATTTTCATATCTGGACCGTGGGCTGCCGGTGGGTGGGTGATGGTATAATAATCCCACTAGTAGAATGTTGCACTGGAGGAAGCATATTAGGGCATACATGGAGGTATAGGGCATAGCAGAGATCTAGGGCTCACATGGACGAGCAGAGTTTTCACTATAAAGTAAAGCGGTTAGCTAGCAACCTCCATAGTGAATTGAACCACAACGTACCTTTCTCACGAACATATCTGTGCACGATCATAGCCGACCTCTATCAGTGGGGTGTATATATGAGGCTTTTCACTTTTTGTAAATTATTTACCTAGCTCCAAAAGCGTTATCTGAAGCAACCATTGGTGGTATTGTTCGAAAATGTCCCTTGATTGTTGGTGAAGGGGTACCACCACCCCACCATTCCAGAATCCACTAACCTCTTCCATTACCCGCCCGGCAGTTGTGAGAACGGGGAACATATGCCGGTGCATTGGTGGTACTACCACTAGTGCTCTGGGAGAGTTCACGGGCAAGTGCCATCGACGGTGGGGCTGGCTGGAGATGGTAGGTTTGGCAATCATCCGCAAGGGGTTGGAGGATTGTCGTTGGGCTCTCTCCGTCGGAGTATTGTATAATATTATTAAATTTGACAGGTTTTCCATATATTCCACTGTTCGGCTAACAGGAGCCCACTGTTATCCACACAGTGGAGCCAGCGCGGTGTCTTTACAGTACAGGGCTTGGAAATTAGGTGTTTGAGTGATGTTTTATGATCTTGATGAATATAAGTTTCAATGCAAGGAAGGGGTGGTGCCGGTAATAGATATTGTGTCCATCCTAATCCATTGCTGAATGAACCCGATGATTGGAGGACTATCCCTCCACTTCCGAACACTTTCTCCGGCCTCAAATGTTATTCCAGGCAGTAGGAATGGTCCACTGTAATATTTGTCAACCTGCCCTAGTGCGCCTAATAACAAGGTTCGGATCCCGTCTATACTTTCTGTTGGGCTTTAATTTACAGGATTGCCTTTGGGCTCTGGGGGAACGTACTGGGTTTCCTGGGGTGATAATAAAGTAGATCAGCAGTCCTGGGAGGGGTGGTGTGGAGTCCACCCCCCACGAATAGTGGCTAAGTTGGGTTTAGTAGGTGAGAAGGCAATGTTTTTCTCGCGTAACGTGGTGTAGAACCAACTACACCACGAAACCGGGTTAGTACATTTGACTCATGTTGGTACATAGGCTGACCCAATCACACCCCTTCAGGCTAAAAAAAAGGTGTGGTTGCATCACTCGTGATTATGTACGGTACACTCGGTCCCGACCCCACCCAGGCAATAAATTCTCCCTAATACCACCAGTCAACCCCCTCCATCAAGACTAGTAAGGCACTCTTATTGAAAGCCCCAATCCCTGAGGTCCGCTAGGCATGCAATATCCGCCATCTCCATCTGGGCGGGGGTTGTGGCGAGGGCTATGTGCAGCTTTTCGTGGAAAGGCCCGGGCTTTCTTTATGCTTTATGCCTCCCCGGGCGATCAAGGCTTCTGCGAGGTTGTGGGTGAAGCTGGCGCAGGGTGTGGGGGTTGGTTTTTAGTGTTTGGGGGTGTACTCCGGTGGAATCGTTCTTGTACTGCTCCCAATGGGGTACTTTTGCTTGACCTGTGTGGCCGTTTATTTGTTTTCTGTTTTTGGAATTGTTAGCTTCTCTTTTCATGAGTACTTGTGGCAGGCAAGAATTATTCGGAAACAGGGGTGATCCTAGAGTCGGAATTTTGTATGGGAAAAACATCTGTGCGCGCCACAATCCGCCACTCGTATCTCCGAATACTTATTGCCTGGGACAAGTAGTTCGGATAGTGTTGGGGAGCACTGGGTTGTTTTTTGTATGAGTGAAGATGTGCTCCTAAGGAGTAAAGTGGATCAGTTGCAGAGTTGATGCCTACATATCCACAGCAACCAGCCTTTAACCGCCGCCAACCAATGTTGACATCGAAGGGATGATAGCAAAATCAAAGTCCGAGGAGCCTAGCTCGATGGCCATGGTGTGGCGGAGCTCATTTGCTTGCAACGGCTGCTCCACATGAGGGAGCCGTATCAATGCTACCATCCCGAGTCCTGACCCGTCCTCATCCTGTACCCTTTTCCGCTCTATCGTCGCACCAAAAGCATCTCCCAACCCGACACCAGCTGTGCTCCTGTCCAACTTCTCCCATCTTGTAAGATTGTCTGCCTCCAGACTCTCTGATGGTGCACTTCCAGCTGCGGAAGATGGAGTGAGAGCGTACGGAGGGAGGGGAATACATATCCACTCATGTAAATACCACTCCCTCAGGTTCACAAAAAGCGGGATACTAGAGCATTGTTAGGCCCAAATTATTCAGCTGGCTAGGGTTCACCGTGGAAAAAATAGTCTAATTCATAGAGGCGGCAGGCAGACAAATAAGATACACGAAAAAAGAAGTTGCAAGGTCTCACATAGGTATTGTCTTTTAAACGTGCCCCGTATCCACAGCCACTCGCCCGCAATTCTACCACACAGGGCAAGGAACAAACCGAAGAGTAAACTTCAATCAAGACACAATCTCATTCCCTTCCTGCAATAATCAGGCCATGTGTATACAAATATACTGGAACAACACAGCTACCAAGCCCAGGCCTACTTCTTTTGTTTGTGCTTTTGGGGGGCTTCCGGCTGCTTGGGGGAGGTTCCTTTTTCCTTCGTGAAAAAGGTTGGAAATCGAAGTTGGATGTAGTCTTTCAAAGTCCATAAGACCAACTATACCTGTTAGATTAACCAGATACAGTAGCTGAATGAGAAACTAACCGATGATGATGCGACAAATAAGAAGTGGACTTGCCACTTGGTAACTTTCTGGTCGGATTTAACATCCGCAAATTCCTTGTGCATCTCCGACTTCACCTAGTGTATCTCGGACTGCATTGCGGACTGCATTGCGGACTGCAGATTGTTTATCGCTTGCCCTAGTTCACGTCCTAGGTTTCCGATCGCTTTAGTCACATCGACCTTAAATTCTCCGTGATCCTGCCATCATTGTCTCAGTTAGTTGTTACTAGATATTTGTAAATGTAATCCGTACCTTAATGGCACCATCAATTTTATCATCCAACCTATTCTTTCTGTCCCACTATACCATGGTTTGTTAGCTGAAGTTTGGACAACCTGTTTGAGGTAGAGAGACTTACCCAGAGATCAGACTGACTACGATACCACCCCTATTGCGTCCCACCTTTGGTTCGACACTCTCCGGGGCTGTGTCGTTAGGTTTGTTATCGTGTTCTGTGTCATCGGGGATGAATTCATTGCCGAATTTTCTGAATCCAATCCGTTGAACAAGGGTAGGGGAGGTGATTCTTGCTTGACGGATGAGTCGGAGCATGGTGCTTTGTTGTGTCAACTGCTTTTCTTTCGTGGGTGATTGGGGTAAGTGGATGGTTGGATCGAAGATGCGTACCCTCTAAAATTTATATCCAAGTCCCGCCCTTCATATTCAAGGTTAGGGTTTTTAGGGGATGCAACCACTGCCAAGTCGACTAGTACTTGTATAGATATGATAACATGCTTTAGTTAAGGGAAGGATAGACACACCACCATCCTTCCTTCAATAGGGGCAGGAGCTATGTGAAAGGGAAAAATGGCTACTTCCGTATTGAGCAAAAGTGATGTAATAAATAAATTGAGCCTCTTTTCTTTCTCTCGGAAATTCTAGGTTCTGGGCGGAGGATGTTTGTGGGGTTGCGTGCAGTGCACACTTGAAAGGTTTTGATTTTAACCAAGCTGCTACGACAGATTAATTTTCCTAATCGATTATTTACGAGTACAGTAGGATTCGGATACAAGCGCTGTGAGATAAGCTATGGATAGAGGAAATGGATTCTTCCAACCACTGTCCAGAGGTAAGGCTCGGCTAGGTGTCTATTAGTCTTTTCTCTTTCAGAGCAAGCAGGTATACTACCGGTACTCGAGTACTTTTAATTTTCTGATGTTTGTGACAATGACTGCTGTTGCATACAGGCTGCGAATTTGACAGTTGTGGGTGGACGAAAGAAGGATGCCAGGGCTAAGAGAGATGAATGACATCTCCCCACCCATGGCAACCCCAACTCTAAAATAAGAGGCTCTTCTCGCCAAGAATAACGTGATCCCGCCCCGCTCCAACCATCCCGCTGCCCGGAAGCTTCCTTCAACCTCACCCTCTCAATACCGGTACCCAACCCAAAGAACGACAGAAAGCTTTTTCAAATGGGTGCCGAACTGTCCACCCAGGTCGATTCCGACACCCCTCAAGAAACATTCCCGCCGAAACATTCCCGCCGTGGCGGAATTCATTCTCAGTGGGAGGCGCGAAAAGATAGTCTTTCTGGTACTATACCCAACTTTCCTGAACCCCCTACCATTGCTAAAAGCTAACGTGCTCCATAGTGCGGTGCCGGAATATTCACCTCCGCCGGTATTCTGGACTTCCGCACACCGGGTATAGGCCACTACTCCAACCTCCAAACTCTAAACCTCCCTCACCCGGAGGCTGTCTTTGACATAAACTTCTTCCACACTAATCCCCAACCTTTCTACGCCCTCGCTAAATTCCTGCACCCTGGCCAATTTACTCCAACCGTCACACAGGCCTTCATCTCGTGAAGGGCGAAGAAGAACTTGCTTTACAAGTGCTCCACCAAGAAAATGGACACGCTGAAACACGCCGCGGGAGTTCCGCCGGAGGAGGTGGTCAAAGCCCATGGCTCCTTCATGGGGCGGTCGTGCATCGAGCGTCACGCCGAGCTCCCCGCCGATAGGATGAAGAAACATCTTGCCGGAAGTTTTCCAAAGTGCGAGACTTGCGCCGGGTTGGCGCAGCCTAATATTATATTCCTTGGGGAGAGCTTGCCAAGGGAGTTTCATATGGGGCCCAGAGTGGTCGAGGAGGCGGACTTAGTGATTATAACGGGGACTCATTGAGCGTTTACCCGTTTGCCGCGCTTCCCGGACGGGCGAGGGAGGGGGTGGTTCGGGTTTTAATCAACAATGAAGAAGTTGAGCGTAGCCTATCCGTTGTTGGCGGCTGGAAGGACGGCGTCGTGAAAGACCACTCCACCCAAGAGGCACGGATCGTTTGAATTTACTGTTTTAGCTATGTTTGCTTTTTCGGTCCTCGTGGTATGTTAATTGGTCGGTTGTTTCTGTCAAGCAATAAGTACGAATGATATTCTTTGGCTTTTTTGCATTGGACTTTTTCTGTTCACCGGGTGCTCCTAGCATGAGACTATTCTACAGGGGGTTGTGGGTGGGTCTGGCGAAGTGGTTCTGGTTGGCTCGTTGGCCGGTTAGCCAGTTGCGGGACTGGGTTTGGTTTGTTTCGTTGCCGGGTGTTCGCCAGACATTTTTCCACCTCGAAAATTGTACCACGATTGGGCGTCCTCACGGTAACACCTAGTTTTTTGTGTGCGCAAACAAAGTTCGCCGGACTTTTATTTACTTTTTGATTTTTTTATAAAACTTTATTCTCTTCCTGCTTTCTGTGCTAACCTAAAGCGTCTGCCCTTCTCCATCCCCATATGAAAACACCTAACTGAACCCATTCCTCGCCCCACTCCCACTTCCTCTCCGATAACATCTCCTTCGCACTATTTCCTCCTGCTCTCCTAGGCGCCTTTATACACACTCTCTCCCGCTTCCTATCCCCCCGCCGCATCTCCTTTGCCCCTTCCAATATTCCCATTCTCCCCTCACTCTTCCTTCCAACCAACCCATATCCCTTCTACCCACGGTAACAATTTCCTTCCCCAACCTTCTCCCGTCGTGCTTTTTCTCACATCCTATCAGCCTGGAGCGAGAGGTGATTGGAAGAAAACGTGGTTGGCGCAACACCATTTTTGTTTCCTCACCCAAAGTACTGTTTGAGCGTCATGAATGATCACTCGCTTCACCGCCTACGAAGGTCAATTGCATATTCGTGAAGCAACTTGTACCGCTCCCATGTTTCATTCACCCTTTCAATGCATAATATCGTCCAAACCAAATGATTCTCACACAAACGAAATCTACCTTCATTTTCATCATTGATATTCGGTCAGTGGTTATTCCCTCAAACACAAAGTAACCTTGCCGTTACCTATCAGCGATAAGCGCGAATAGCTCATCTCCTCTCTGGAGTGTATCCACCCCGTAATATAATCAGTGAATAAGAACAGATTTTATAGTTATCCTTAAACTCGGACGAAAAAAGGAAAAGAAAATCCAAATCAACTTGCCAGCAAGATGAGGACCCGTTCCCACGGTAATACTACGAGTAGGTCAAATACCCGGCTGGCTTGGCGGTTGGGGTGTCAAGTGTCAGGAAACAAACCTGTTGAGTTACACTAGTACTGTTGCTAGTATTTGACGCCTTAGCCGCGACCCTTCACTGTGTCCCACTATCATAATGCGGTCCTGTTTTGCTATGGAGATCCGAGAGTCGGCAAGGCATCTATCAGGAAACAGCGATAGTTACCAAAAGGGGGGTGGGGGCCAGTGCTGACAAGCTCCGATATCAGTTCGCTATTGGTGGACAGGCTCTGCGATCAGGCCGGAAGACAAAACACCGCGGTTGCGTGTCTTGACTTCACGGCACGACAAGAGCAGTCCGCCACCAGTATGCTAGGGTCCTCGCTAAAACAGATAGTCAGCGAGATGGGAGGTATTCCTGAGGAAATATCCTGACTAGTATTTCCACCATTCCCGTATGCCCAAACCTAGTGGCATAGGAGAGTGGTGTTGTGCCGCCACTACTCGAGTACCTGGTTCGCAGGGGTTGACTGCTTCGCTTCGGAGTAGTATCCTCACCTCTCTCTCATATCCATGACGAACAGCGAACGAGGGCGGCGTTCGGTCATTATGTGGCCCACCAGGGTTGACCTCTTCGCGCCTGAGTAGTACTTTTTACAACACCCAATGTCCATTCCGGTGGGAAACGAGAGCGGCGTTTGGTCGTCGCTACCTGACTTGTCAGGATTGACTTCTTGGAGCTCAAGTATTCTCAATACACCCTCCTAGCCAACCCCAACAGCAAACAAGGGTGGCCTCTGACCATTCACTCCAGGCTTTCCAGGATTGGCCGTTTCCCACCCGAGTAGCGCTCCCACCGCCCGCTCATGTCCCTTGTGAGCCGCCCATTTACGCATTGTATATCCCATAAAATCTCACCTGCCGACATCATCACCCCCAATCCCTATCAATGCAAGTACAGCCTCAGCAATTGCGGAGAACGATGGCATGATGATTTATATCATCTTTGACATCAGGAAGTCCGGGTCTCCGCCTACCGATGACCTTTTTCTGTTCTCCAAACGCCCGGGAGACAAGAGGTCAGCCCTCACAAGCCTGACAATTACGGCCGAACCCCGCTCTCATCCGCCACTTGGTTTGGGTGCGAAGGAATTTGTGAAGGTACTGCTCGGGCGGGAAGAGGTCGGCCCCGACAAGCCAAATAATTATGACCAAACACCGCTCTCGTTTGCCACTGCTAGGGGAGATGACGGGGTTGTGAAAATACTACTCAGGCGGAAAGAGGTCAACCCTGATAAGTGAGATTATTACACCCAAACACCGCTCTCATTCGCCGCTTGGAATGGACATGAGGGAGTGAAAACACTACTCAGGCAAGAAGAGGTCGATCAGGACAAGCCTAGCAGTACCGACCAAACACTGCCCTCGCTTACCACTTAGAATGGACGTGAGGGAGTAGTTAACATACTGCTGTGATGGGAAGAGGTCAGCTCTGACAAGCCAGATAATTTCGGCCGAACGACGCTCTCATATGCCGCTTGGTTTCAGAGTCAGGATTTGGTGGGGGTGATACTTGGGCAGGAAGGGGTCAACCCTGACGGGTCAAATAACCATGACCGAGTACCGCTCTCGTCTGCCACGCATTATGGAAATGAGGAGATAGTGAAAATACTGCTCGGGCGGGAAGAGGTCACCCCAAACAAACTCGACAATTCCGCCCTCACTGCGCTCCTGCCTGCCGCTGGGAATGGACACTATGAGGTGGTGGAAATACCGCTGAGACGGGAAGGGGTCAAGCCTGATAGGCCTTATAATTCTGGCCGAAACCCGCACTCATATGCCGTTGGGAATAGACGTGGGGGATCTGGGGGCACTTGTGCCCGTATTAACGCGCCTAATCCACCATCTGCACAAGACCTCTAACCTACGTCAATCATATCACCAGCCTACAATAGGTTTTGTTTGACAGGTTAACAGAATTGCGAATACCTGGAGATAATGGATTAGATGAGTTAATACCATAGCAAATCTAAAGTGTTTTCACGGTATTGTGGCAATGTCTTGATGGCGGCAATAGAACACAAAAATAACAATAAGTAGCCTCTGTCTAGCTGTATCCATTCCTCGTAGTTGCTCATGGTTAAAATTTACGGAAAACGACCCCCACCACACCAGGCAGGAAAAGTCCTGCACCCATTACCATTCCCAACCCCGCGATAACAATACCCGTGACCCATCACTTGTGGATAGCCAACTCCATCGATAGCTTCAGGTTGTCAAGCTCGGATTTTGTCAAAAGTTTGAGATTCTCCAACCTCCCTTCGGTTCTGTGCTTGGATCTCGCAATAATTCGTTCGATGTAATTCTTCATTTCATTGTCCACGGTAAGGTCGTAAACCATCACCTTGTATGCCAACTGTAGACACTGATTTAAGCGGAATAGCTCAGAAAACCAGAGTGCACTAGCGAACTTGCGGTCCCAAACCCAAACAAAACAGTCCCACCACCGAATGTTATCATGAGTTTAATCCATGTTTCGATTCGGTCGAGTCGATTGTTAATGGTCTTGCCGCGAATCGCAAGTTCCTTTTACTCTTAGTTAGCACATGCCAAACTGACTATGATTTGATCCTTACTGCCTCTACAACACTTAGCCTTTCTCCCTGAGACAAGTCTTTAATGCCTTCGGGCTTTGAAGCACCTTCCGCCAAAATATCCTCGACTATTCTCCTCTATAAATAAAGAAAATAAAACAAGATAAAGACGTATTTAGGAGCCGTTCAATGGGCAGAAGATTAACGTTCAAATTTGCATAAGCATGCATTTCTAACTACATGACTGTGTCCCTTATAATAAAACCCATTTCCTCCCATTCCCGTATCTGTGTGGGTGAAAATCTTTTCACCACCTGCAAGGGGGAGGGAGAGAATTTTCCCAGTAAGGGGATAACAGTTTCAATTGATAAAGCAAGGACTTAGAGATGTCCGGTTCTCTGAGACTGAGGTAACCAGACAAGTAAGGAAATCAAAGGAGGAGAAAGGATAACGGATATGGCGGGGACAAAGAATGCAACAATAAAGCCTACGATTAGCACATCTCACTGAACTACCTTTAAAAGTTTTACTTACCCGTGTGGTGCTGCGAAAGTAACCAGAGTGGTGGTATGTACCACGATAGTAGCGGTAAGGGAAGCCTCTTTGAAAAAACTGATGTGCTAGGTTGAGAGCCATGGTGTTGGGATAGTAACTGCCATACAGAGAATAGTGGCAGGTCGAGTTTACTCAGAATTTAGTGTATGGCTCAGGCCAGGGAGGCAGTATCTGCCGGGTAACTGGCTTGGTTCAGTGGGGTATTGATGCCTCGGGATTCATTTCTGAAGGCCACTTTTCTGACCAAATACTGCTTCATCACCTCCCTATTTAGGTTTAGGGGGGGGTTTGATCAATTCTTAGGCGGTTTCATGGTGTAGAACCAACTACAACAAAGGCGCCCTCCTATCCTTCTTATGATCGCTACACATCTCCATGTTAGTGCATGTTCTTCCACACTCATCCACACAAGTTTTCCATTTCCCCGTATCCCCCTATAATTAGCCGTGCTAACAAAAGAGAACCTGGAGCTAGGACGTTGGAATTGCCTTTGCTGGCAAGGTGCGGCACTGCTTTACTTTTTCTTTGTCTTAGAGCTGGGGCCATGGCGGCGCTGTTTTCACCCCCCTATCCAAGAGAGGAAATTTTGGACGTCCCAGCGCAAGGTTCAATTGTTCGGGTTCTTACGGTATTCGTCGCCTCCGTGCAGTCTCTTGCACTCCCCCGTTTTCGACGGATACATCTTTCCCTTCCGGATGCGTGAATCCAAAGCGCGTCTTCGAAACCTCTCTTTGAACAAACGAAAAACAACAAAACAAGCGTTCTGGGCGCACGAACAGGTTCTAAGCGTGTCGAGCATGTCCAACAGCTTCCGGGCATGTCGAGCAGTATCCATGATTTCCAGCATAAAACCCCATTCAGGGTGAAGCGAGGAGATATATTCCGATCACCAGGGAATAGTACCGTAGGGCCCTGTGCTATTCATCAAATTTCTCCGAATCAAAATATTTACTTGATTCCCCTCCTGCTCTATATATGTCCAGTTGTGTGTCGGAACTGATCTATCATTGGGGCTGCTCCTCCTTGTTGAACTAGGATCTGTCAAAATGTAAAGTATCAAGTATTATATACTGTGTAACAAGATTTTGTTCGGCTCTTTGTTTTTTCCACAGGATTTTGTTAAAAATTAACACGTTGAAAAAGACAAACCTAAACGCTACCGTACCCGGTTAAAAAAAATATAAATAAATAAATAAATAGAATTTCGTCACTAGCTGGTGAACCTCTTTGCGCTCACTCAACTAGAAGTGAAAATAACAATTAAAGGTATCGTGCCTGCCACCCGCTGTCGCATGGGCTACGGGTGTGGGAGGTTTGATGGGTCTTCCCTTAATATAACGAGATGGTGTTTCAACCAAGCTGCGCCCTGGGAGAATTGTTGCCCCCTGCCCCATGACCTGCTCGATATGCTGGAGAAGGGAAAGTGAAAAAGACGAGTAAATCGCTGTCTAACTGAGAAAACATGAAAGAGCCTCATGATATGCATACAAATCTGCATGCCAAGCAATCATACCCCCTAAACAGAACCACTCTCCGAAGATCCCCTACCAACCACACCGCTCTACCCCTGCCATGTGCAGTAAAAGTGATTCCGGTTTTTGGATGGGGCTCAACACAACGAGTCCGAGGAAGGTCTTGGCACTCCCCCCCCAACACTCATTTTACACCAGAACCATCCTACTTTGTGGACCCAAGAAACATGTTTTATAATTCATACCCCTATATATCATAGTAGGAAATTTCCATGAAATTTCATTGGGAAGCCTTTTTGTGCTCTCAGGTCACGTTGGCCAACCTATTACCGAGATATCACAACCGGCATTATAATGAATGAACATATCTTTTACCCAACAACCGGACATCGCTCAACCTCTTGATAGGGTTTTTTTCTAATACAACGCTATTTACCTTTGCCAGAGGGTAAATTCCTATAACTTGTCTACTGAGATTTAATCACCAATATATTTTTATTTGTATAGAAAGTGCTTGATAGAGCCAAAATGTAAGATATCTTCGGGGCAGAAGGGAGAGTGTTAAGATCTTCACCGCACTCGTTGCCCTCCAGTGTGCATGGCTACAGAATACCAATAATATCTCCCACTTGACTCGCATCCCTCCACTCCTTTGTGATTATTTGGAACTCTGCTGTGTTTTTTGCACTATCCACGCGATTTGAAATGCACTCTAAAATTTAGATAGATTCCCTTAGGCACTGGTGTTCTCAAAGTAGGTGCAGGTATCACAGATACCACCGGTACTACAGGCAGGTGTAAAACGGGTATCGAACGAAAACTCCTGATCGATCCGTAGTTCTTGATCATACTTCACGGCTTGCATATCCCACTGGGCGTTCTTGGTAAGTTAGGTGCGGTACTGTGTATCCCCTCGGCTAAGCGAGCTAGGCCGGGGGTGCACTCAGCGAGGCGCGGCGAGATTCGGCAGCAATAATTTACCTGCCCGCCCTCAACCACCTTAGCAAGCAAGAAAAACCGTGTCAAGCCTTGCGGAGGGTTTCACTTCGCTGAGGGAACCTCCATTATTATACAAAATGGTAAAAACCGGGGACCAACCCCCCCACTTTAAGAGCATTGGATATGATAGAAACATGCTTCTCGCATAAGATTACCTTACTTGGGGGACTTTATCCAGGTCTAGGAGAAAGGGTAAACTCGAGATAATGCCACCCAAAGACGCAGAATAAAATTTAATTATTATTTCTGGCGAATTCTTAGCATGTGGTGCTTGCCGGAGGAATTACCAATGTGGTGTTTTCATGAGGGGATGAGGCTCATTCACTTACTCGGGTACGTTAAGACGATACAGTGCATGGAGATTGAGATGGTAGCGGTGGGAGTGGATATTACATTATTCCTTCGTTTGTTCCCGAATCTCTCAACTTTTCAGTGTATGCACGGTGTTGTGATCAAGAAAAGCCATCCTAGATATTCTCTCACTCGAGCGGTCGGTGCACGGCTCTGTCAGTAGTGAACACCGGTGTGGTACTCGAGTCGGTAGATATGCGGCTTGAACTAAGCTATCGTGATGCTACTATAGATTAGATTGGCGTTAGTGCCGGTAGCATTTATTTAGGAGCGCTTCTGCACCCCTCGTATGAGGTCTATCTGAGATTCGCGATTGCTTCTGCTCCTAGGCACTAGTACTTAGCACTCCACTGAGTCTCAAATTATGGATTTAATTATATCAAATTAATGAAAGAGCTGCTCTATATGTGGAAGGTAGAAGGGTATCATATGAAGCGGTTGCACCCTCAGCGAGATTGCACCCACGCACAGCGAGATTCCTTACTAATAAACTGCTAAGCGTGTTGTGAGAAAGTTGCCTCTAAAGGAATGAATCTCGCTGAGGGTGCGATCTCGCTGAGGGTGCAACCGCTTTGATAGAAAGAATATCCCAATTGGTTTGTGAAGATATGTGATTGAATGCTTAGAATACGGGCTTCAAAAAGAATCCTGTACTATACCCTACGTAATGTACATTTGGCAAACACGCTTGCGCTATTTTCCTGGTACAGTACTGTACAGTACTGGCATTGTCCACTTCTAATTCCCAAATACCGCACCAATATTATACTAGCGAATAAAATTCATCACTCACCAAACCTAATCCCCAACCCCCGGCAACGCCAATACTTCCCTTCCGTGATGCTTTCAAGGCTTGGCTCTGGCCTGGCTTGGGGAGATTGAAATGGAGTCTCAAACAACCCGCAAGTTTTTCACCACACCCATCCCGTGCAGTCGCGAAATGGCGTTTGGGGTTTGCCCATGGTGGCTGTGCTCTCTCACCATGAATGCACGATTATCACATTATCCTCCAAAAATCCCCTTTGGTGTCTGGACCATCCGATGGGTCGCTGTCTAATGCATAAATCTGCAGTGCAACATTACGCTTTCCCTCTTGCTCACTGGGAGAGCCTCGTGAAAAGCGCGCAAGCCGGAAGGGCGCGCAGAAGCGAAGCAAGCAATAAACAGGGCTTACTCGAGGGGGTACTTATGCCGTACTTATAAAATTTGGAAATAACTTGCGGCGGGTGGGTATCAAGGGGTTATTATTCGGTTGGACCATCATGTTGTCTTTGAAAAGTTAATTGAATAAGTGATACTATAGTCATAGCTCGGAGGGAATTTTCACTATGTCAAGCTCTCTCCTATCCTAATTTTCTCCTTCTATTTTTATTATCATGTTCTTGGCATGCCGGTATCATAATTATGATACCCGGTAGCTGCGCCAGTCGCTATTGTCTCCAAATGACTAACCACCAGCACAAGAATCTTCCCAAGTTTCTAATTTGTAGCGACCCCCGAGGACTATGGTATAGTTCCAGTTTGTAAACACAATTACAACACATAAATTATCGCAGAGATCTGAGTACACGGAATAAAACTTGGCGGGATGTAATAGCGGTCGTGTTCACAACTTTAACCCCTTCTCGCCAGCAACTCGCGCGATAGGAAAAACAACTGTAGCCGGATTTGGCTGCGCACGAAGCTGAAAACTATTCCTTGCATGAAGTGCCCGGGTATGGTAGGGTGGGCGAATTTATCTGGAGCGGGGTAGGGATATGCGATGCCGGTATCTACCTATCATTAGAAAAGTTACAACATCGGTATAATTCGGTAGCAAGTGTGCTGATCTGACATGAATGACCGAGTTGTGTGGGGGTATCATAGCTGAACACAGCATTTCACGCAAACCCATTTGGCCCTCAAGAGAAGGGTAGTCTTCAGGATCCCAAACCCTTCTAGCTCTTCCATACTCCCCTAGTTGGAAATTATCAATACGAACATCAAAAAACACACATTCGGTTCCTACGTCGTCAAAACAAAACTTCTTGCAATTCAACTGTCGGTCAATAAGATGAGCAATTTTTCCTCAAACAATTATTTTGAGGCCCAACCCCCAACGCAAAGGTAGGCCCCTGGAGTGTCGCTTGTGTTTATTTGCCCTTCTGTCCACTGATACCAGTTGCTATGGTTCTGGCCCTGTCGGCGGTAGTAATAATACCGGGGACTATAGCGGTAATACCGGTTCTGGTAATCAATTCAACTCCGGTAACATCACCAACATTTACCACGGCGTCACGAACTCGTCCGAGAAGGAAGCCAAAATTTTGCAATGCTTATACAAGTCTGCATACGCGCTACACCGAAGTCGGGTTCAGGAACCAGTTGAGGGAACGTGCACTTGGGTCACTGGGCATCCAAAGTATAGGGAGTGGGCTGGGGAAAAAGCGGCCAACCTCCTCTGGCTATCGGCGGACCCGGGTTACGGAAAATCTGTCATGGCCAGATTCCTCGTGGATCATCTGAAAGCTCGAACTGATGCCATCGTTTGCTACTTCTTTTTTAAGGATGACAGCGAAGAACAGAATAACGCGGCATTCGCCCTTTGTGCCATCCTTCATCAGCTTTTCTCGCAGAAAAGCTCCCTTTGTAGATATGCCGAGGAAGCGCTCAAGGCTAAGGGGGAGAGGTTCACGGAGGAAGTGGACTCACTGTGGGATATTTTGGTCAAGGCGGTTGCTGAGGGGGGGTGTGGCGATGTGATCTGTGTTGTGGATGCCTTGGACGAGTGCGAAGAACAGACCCGGACCCTACTTATCCGTCACATAACCCGTCTCTCCGAATCGCAAACTTTCAATACGTCTTTGAAGCTCTTGGCTACAAGTCGCCCTTACCACCATATCGAGAGAGGCCTTGGCTCACGCGCAACGATGATCAGACTCAAAGGGGAGGACGAGGTCGATGCTATTACTTCTGACGTTACTCGCGTAATAGACGAAGGCATTGAGGACCTGGAGAAATATTGGGAACGGCCTGGGGAGCTGGGATATTTGCGAACTCTCTTAGAATCGTCCGCCGATCGGACATTCCTCTGGGTTTCTCTAGTTCTCGGGATTTTGAAGGAGAGTAAGGATGACTCGCGGGAGGAGTTTACTGACATTGTCACTACTGCGCCGCGTGATCTAGCAGAGCTGTACACCAAGATTCTTGATAAAGGCGCATCTCCCGATAAAGCCCGACGAATCTTGAAGATAGCGGTAGCCGCTGCAAGGCCTCTCACACTTCGAGAAATGAGCATTGCATTCAGGATCAGGCGGAACAACTCAATTGAGAACCTCGAGCATCTTCCCGGTGGATTCGAAAGGACAGTGAAAAATTTGTGCGGGCTTTTCGTGCGCGTGATTGATTCGAAGATCTACCTGGTTCACCAAACTGCAAGGGAATTCTTGATTAGGGGGTCTTTGCCGGGTCGGGGAAACTGGCAGTATACATTATGCCCTAAAGATTCTAACCTTATGATTGCTGATATTTGTATTTCCTATCTTTCACGAGAGGAGTTTGCGGGCAGCCCATTGGCGATAGATACTTCCGGTAGTATCTCGGGGAATGATGTTAATGATTATCTCCAGAAATACTCGTTTCTCGATTACGCAGTCCGACACTGGCCAGATCACTTTCGGGATTCGGAGGATCGGGGGATGGAGTTATTTGAGCTTACAAGACTGATTTGTGAAGATGGGTCTAATCACTGTCTGACATGGTTTCAGGTTTACTGGTACAACACCCGGTGGCCCGATACATTCCCCAAAGATTCCACACACTTGATGATAGCGTCATGGCTTGGGCAGGGGATGGTGGTTGATCGACTGCTGGAGGAGGGTGGAAGTATCAATGCTCGATCCGAAATATATGGCACTGCGTTGAACATAGCGGCTATCCGGAAGGACAAGGATGTGACCGAAAGGCTACGGCGGGGGAACGTCAAAGCCTATCTCGGTGGGAAAGAGTATAACATCTTACATGTGAAGAGTCCTCTTGGTTTAAAGTAACTGATACATGACTAACAATAAACAAACATTGCTTCACAGACTGTATGTGAATTTCCAGTCACCAGCGAGAGCGAGATCAAGAGCTGATTCGGAATGTGTTTTGCGTTACAGAAGGCAAGTTGAAGCCCTGGATCATGTCTAGTGCAGGCTGTCGTGTTTCTGACACCGGAGCATGGAAAACGATAGAAAGTAAGTGGACGGCGATCGGAATGTTGGGCAACCATCTCTTCTAACACCGGGGTGACCCGTGAGCGTAGAGCGTAAGTTGGAATTACCATTACGATAACAAAGAATAAGGTTTGCTAATTTGAGCGGAGATACAGGAGGTAGGGGACTGGAAAATAGTACAGATGGCAGGGGTAACGGCTAATTTCAGAGCTGGGGATGCTATAGCTTGTATGTAGCCAGACCAAGCAAACTAAAGCTAGGGAGGAATCACTAACACCGGGTTCGCTGGGGGCTGTAGGAGGTGAGTGAGCTAGGTCAGCCGGTTCTGGGGCGAGCCAATTCCTGACCTATGACTGGCTGAGCGATTTAGCGTGTAAGTGAACAGGATCAACCACGGTTCTCGGATGAGCCAATTGCTGACCTCTGGCTTGCTGAGTGTTTTAGGCAGTAGGTCAACGGGATCAACCATGGTTCTTGGACGAGCCAATTGCTAACCACTGGCTTGCTGAGTGTTGTAGTATGTAAGTCAACGGGATCAACCACGGTTCTGGGACCAGCCAATTGCTGACCCCTGGCCTGCGGAGTGTTGTAGTATGTAAGTCAACGGGATCAACCACGGTTCTGGGACGAGCCAATCGCTGACCTCTGGCTTGCTGAGTGTTGTAGTATGTAAGTCAACAGGATCAACCACGGTTCTGGGACGAGCCAATTTCTGACCTCTGGCTTGCTGAGTGTTGTAGTATGTAAGTCAACGGGATCAACCACGGTTCTTGGACGAGCCAATTGCTGACCTCTGGCTTGTTGAGTGTTGTAGGAAGTAAGTCAACGGGATCAACCACGGTTCTTGGACGAGCCAATTGCTGACCTCTGGCTTGTTGAGTGTTGTAGGAAGTAAGTCAACGGGATCAACCACGGTTCTTGGACGAGCCAATTGCTGACCTCTGGCTTGCTGAGTGTTTTAGGTAGTAGGTCAACGGGATCAACCATGGTTCTGGGACGAGCCAATTGCTGACCTCTGGCTTGCTGAGTGTTGTAGTTTGTAAGTCAACGGGATCAACCACGGTTCTGGGACGAGCCAATTGCTGACCTCTGGCTTGTTGAGCGTTGTAGCATGTAAGTCAACGGGATCAACCACGGTTCTGGGACGAGCCAATTGCTGACCTCTGGCTTGCTGAGTGTTGTAGGAAGTAAGTGAACAGGATCAACCATGGTCAAGACCTTTGCTAACACCTGGCTTCTCGCTTCCCTCAGGCTGTAAGTCAATATTCATTCCTCTAAAAAAAACAACCTTCCTACGTTGCTAATATATCTTTCTCCTCGCCACAGATCGTTTGTCCCTCATAATTGCTAAATCCCCCGTCAATCCTCCTAATTCCAGACTAACTTTGCATGTATTTCCTGCAATAGAAGGTACGAACTTCGAATCCCGATACTATATCCATGCGAAACCCTAACCAATTATTGCTGACACATCCTAGTTTGTATGCAAAGCTCTTTCCCTTCTTTTGCTACCAATTACTGAACCTTACTCCGCATTTTGTTACAGCTCGTTAGTCTATCTCTTCTTCCCTCTTCCTGCTTCTCCCACTAATGCATAACCCATCTCACAATGATTTGGGTAACATAGATAGTGAGTAATATGACTTGACTACCACTAACTCTATCCCCCCAGGATATCCGCTAACCTTTCCCGTAGCCTGTGAGCCGTTCCCGTTTACTATCCCCACCCCCTGCGGACCATTATTCACCTCGCGGTAGTTTTGCATCCAGGATGCATCAGATCCGCCCCCATTGTCCGACCTGGGCACTACCTCCTCGCATTCTAGCTCTACTCCGGCGTCCAGTGAGTCTCATGTCCCACATTTTTTGGAGGGGTTCTTTTTTTCAAACGAATACTTAGATCTTCTACTAATCGTCCAGCAGACTAAGGATCTAGAATGAGTTATTGTTTGAAGGCCTATCGCTCCTTCGATACGTTTAACGGTTAGCTGCCCCGCCGCCGCCTTTTTGCACCCCCGATGCTGCGAGCTGTTGCTGAGACCCGTTTCCGTAAATTCCATGATGTTAGTATTGGGGTGTAGGGGTTTGTGGGAGTCGGCTGTTGGCTCTTTGCGGTGTTTCTGTCTTATCGTGTTGATCTATCTATTACTATCTCTATCTATGCACTATATCGTGATTTTCAAAATGAGACATCTGATGATCTGAGAACCCACCCAATTGTCTATATTTCCCCTGCCCTAGTGCTCCATGTCGAACAAGGAACCCAGGGAAAGGGCAAAAACATGAGGTAAAAAACGGCATCCCCAGATATCTCTAACCCGATTGAAAATTCAAAACAGAGCTTCTGGCCACCACCCCGATGCTCCGGAGGCAAACCTTCCGATGAGTCGGGCCTTCGTTGGATTTGCCCAGGCTTTTTGTTGGGCTGGGTCGGGCCGGAAAGGCATAAACCGGGGTTGCCCGGATAACCCGACCAATTTATTACCCTTTTTTTTTTTTCTTTCAATTTTCGGTGATATTTTCAACTTCGTATTACTATACCATGGAAATTACCTTCTGAGAGCTCAGAATTCTGGAATCTTTACCATCAGTAGAAAGGTGAAAGGTGAAGCCTGTCCAAATCAAGTGGCGAAAAATTACGCCACCCACGACAGTATGAGTGTCCCTAGATTATCGCCCAGGTTTAAGGTTTGAACAGCCTAATATAATATAATTTTTCCCTTAGAACAATTGTTCCTTTTCCCAAATCCGATACCTGCTGGAGTTTCAAATCGTTTATGTATTAATTGCTTTCGAGCCGGTGGTTGGAGGATCGCCGACAAAAAGAATACCCGATACTTCGAACATGGGCCATGCTCTGTTATCCATTCCGATAATGTCTTCCGTACAGAGCGTGTATTCTCCGGAACCAAGACGACAATTCCCGACTCATGTCGCTCTCTCAATCCACCGACAATCGAGCCAACTCACTGCCCGCGAAGTTGCCACTCCTCCTTGTTGAGCATCAGCCATTACGTCGAAGAAAATTACCATTTGCCTCTGCATTATATCCTTTTACTCGTCACTTCGGCCACCCTCTGTTCTCACTATTAATCCTATGCTATCATCACTTAGTATTAATATATATGCATATATATTTATCCTTTTACTACCCTTCGTTCGTTCATAAGTCCAATGAGTTCGTTGGGTTGGATCAGGCTGAATATTTGTTGGGCTTGGGCAGGGTCGACACGGCCCTTTTTTTAATCGGGGCTAACTCATTAAAAGCAGTACGCACAGGGCCGGGCGCGGGGACCGCCACAAGCCACAGATGAGGCTGTAGTGTCTAGCGGTCCAGTGATCCCAAGCGGCGAATCCGGACCATGGTCCGGACCACGGGTCGGCAGTCCGGTCAGTCCGGTCGAAATTCTCAGTGGCCGCCAAAGCCCGGCGGCGCCCAGGCAACCGCCTGGTCAAGTCTCGGCGCAACACAGGTCAAAGCCGCCAGATGCCCAAATAAGGCCGCTCGGTGCCCCTGTAATCTGAAGATATCTGTTGACGGTCTGCAGGCTTTCCATTTTAAATCACTCGGAATAGGATAATAGTAGCAACATGCCCCCGGAACTATATCTCGCTTAATCCAAATCTATGTCATCCACCGACGAACAACCATGATACCCAAATATAACTGTCCAATCTCACGACACGCTATACCCTTCTTCACACAACTCTCTAACTAGCTTGGGTGAAAATGTATTAACCAAGTGACATTGTAAAAAAAAATTAATCTTGTTGAATAAAAAATATTTATTAGTAATGAAAACAAGCGGTCACATGAGACGTAGGCCTGCAGGTGACCCATGCCAGGCCCGGCTTTGGATTAGAAAAGCCGCTTTCCCAGAGTCCGGTTCGGCCGTCCCTGAAAAATCCTGGGTCAGTCCGGCCATATTCAAAACTGGACGGACTGGCCGCTTGGGATCACTGTAGTAGTCCGCCCATGGAAATGATATGTCAACATGGGAGCCTTTGGCTTGGACAGCGGGCTGGTACTAGTAGGTGGCGACAAGGGACAGAACTTCACACACACACAACATCCGCTATTCACCTCATTTTTGAAATAACAACGCTGTTTCTACATAATAAGAGTTTTCAACAAATCGGAAGTGCTTATCACTGCATCAGTTATCTCACCAGAGAACCTTTAGGTTAGGTATAGACCTGAGGGACGATGGCTAAGAGTGCGAAAAGAAGTGGGAAGGAGGTGGTACCTAGAACATGGAAGGGAAAAGGTGTAGTGCGGGCTCCCTCTCGGAAGATTGATCGCAAGGTTGTGACCGCCCCGAGATGATTCTTCTGGGAACAAATATAATAAAATATCAAAATTTCAGCAGTAGAGTTTTTTGAAGAAACAAAATAATATCATTAAGCTACAGCTTTACTCAATTAAGTCCTGATCTTGAGAGGTAGTTGGTTACCAGAGTAGAGGAGAACTTGCATATACTTAAGTAGATTTCATATACTGCTAGTTACTTCCCATGACTACTCTGCATTCGCAAGCACCCAACTCCTTTGGGCTGTCTAGCTAACCTGCACAGGTTGGACCAAATACTGATAAATTCACGAAGCCTTTTCTGGTCTGGGTTACCTGGTCTGTAACCCAGTGTGAAATGGTAATGTATCAGTTTGGTTGGAAAGATATTTGAACCAGGGTTAGTGTACTTTAGGAAGCTAGGTGAAGAAATGCTAGATATTTAGGGCAGGAGTTAGTTGTTGCAGGATTGTCAGAGTGATGCTGGATGAGCAAGGAGCTGGAGAGTACTAGGGCGTTAGTGTTCAGTCTACTTGAATGGTGCTACAGTTTGTGTAGCACTAGGCTACTGCCAAACGTTTGGAAGTAACAAGAGCATTTTGGAATTGTCTGATGCTACAAGGAGAAGGTTTCCGAAGAGCTTTGAGGTAGCGGTTGGATACACTGTGGATTCATGACAACAGAGACAGATGGTGTGAGCTTGCAAACACAAGAATAATTCGCTGTATGAGAAGATATTTGTATATATAGGACACCTCCGATAACGTAGAAAATACAAGGAAAAATATTGACTCTCCCTCGAATATAGCCTATTTTATTAAATACTATCTATAGCAAACTAAACTACTCTGTGATTTGCTAACATCTATGCGACAAAATTGTTTTAGCTACTGCATTTACAATGCATCTGCAGGAGTAAAAATACTTCTTATCATGGACATGTCAGTGGCAAACTGTCATACTCGAGTGGATGTAATACCAACGATGGAACTTTTTACCGGTGTACACTTAGTCTTCTACAAGCCTGTACAGCCCCTGAACATTTATCAGGTTCTACTCTATTCCAAATCATTCTGGATGATGGCCACATAGCTCACCCGATAGACCCAGTTAGAGCTTGACTACTAAAAGGTGCTACCTACAGTCATACCTCCTAGAAGTAGGCCTCATTCTGACCTCATACTAGTATCCTAGAGTTCTTAATGATTCTGTAATACCATTATACCTTCGGGACAATGCACTTCGGCTACCTCACCTATAGGACTCTGGTAACTTCACATACTATGTAACGTGTTTGCAAGGTGCTAATCAGGTTATCGGTAAAGGATACGATAGTTGGCAGGTGGCCTGCTCTTCTGGAGAGGAGGCAAGAGCTGAGAACTAAAGGAGGCTTCGAGGGTGTACTGAGGAACAAAGAAGTAACCGTTCAACCAAGTATATTGAAATACTGTCTGTCGAAGTCTGCCTTTTCTATCGTAGAAACAGGCGGTCTTTAAATACACAAATCTGTTCATGTCTAGCATGAACGAAACTAATCAAAGGTATCAATCGATACACTTTGGTAAAACTCCTTAAGTATCAAAGCGATACTTAAAACAAAACATAAAACAAATAACCAAGTATCAAATGATACTTAAAACAAACCAAGTATCAAAGCGATACTTAAAACAAAACATAAAATAAAACCAAGTATCAAATAATACTTAAAATAAACCAAGTATCAAAGTGATACTTAAAACAAAACATAAAACAAAACCAAGTATCAAACAATACTTAAAACAAAACATAAAACCAATAACCGAGTACCCGTACCGGTTACATACTACTTATAAATGCAAAGTAGTATTACTCTATCGGTTCTGGTCCTTTTTGCACGAAACTACTAGGAGACCATTCTTCAAGTTTACCTCTATTCCGTCATATATCCTGCGGCCAGCTTCCAGTTGGATAGATGGTAAGAGCATCTACAGTGTTACAGGAGCATCTCCTCTTGTAGAAATTTACTAGACTTACAGCTACTCTCCAAGCTGTAGCCCATAATACTTGGAACTTATAACAGGGCTGGAGTGAAGTGTTAGCTACTATGTTCCCAAGTTACAGCTTATTCTGAGCTCAACTGGTTGTGCAGGTATGATCTGCACAACTTGAAATTTGCACTTTCCATGTACTTTGGTGTGGCAAACCATCTAGTAACTTCCCTCAAAGCTCTGCATAACAGGTTACTTTTAAGGTAGGATCACTTGGCTCCAAGTAGTGAAACACAGGGCAGAGGGTAGAGTGACTCTTGTCTGAAGGTAGGGTAACTCTATTCAGACTCACTATTGAGCAATTTAGGTTAACTCTCAAACTGACTACATGGATTACCCTACAGAGTAGGCTAACTACCACTCCTTATTGGTACCTCTGTACTTCTTAGTATAGCAAAGCTTGGCCAACTATGATACCTAACTACCAGTACCTCTACTCAGTAAACTCTGATCTACTACTATTCCTACCATGGTAGCTTCTTAATACTAGTATAGGTATACATTTAGCTAACTGTAATAGTACTCCGTACAGTCTCGTTACAAACAGAGTGTTAGGAAACAGTAATGAAAAGGGATTGGAAGATAAGGAAAATTTAGAGAACTAGTAGAGGTTATCAGCAGAGAATTGATGGATAAGATTTGGAACAAGAGGTGCAGTGGAGAGCTATTATTGGAGAAAATCCAGGAGGCAGTTTTAAGTGGGTTAAAGAAAAGAAAAGAGGATTACAGGAAGAAGTAAGAAAAAAAGAGAAAATGAAGAAGAAGGTGAAAGGAAAAAAAAAAAAAAAGAGGAAAAAAAAAAAAAAAAAAATAAGAACTCGAATGTGCCAATAGCAATAGAGGATGGAAGAAATACAGAAAGGAGTAGATTAGTAGATAGCAACCATGTAGTACAAGGGAAGAGAAGCAGAGTGGGTTCATAGAATACAAAGGAGGGTAGACAAGGAGAAATAAATATGATAGAGAAAGAGGAACATAACTTAGAAAGAAAAGCAAGCTACAGTGGAAGGTTGAAGGAGAGAATCAGAAAGAAAAAAGAGAGAAAGAAGGGGGAAGTAACAGAGAGGAGAAATAGAGAAGAAAAGTGTTAGAAGAGAGAAGAAATAGAAACCTTATATAGGAGATAGAAAGATTGGGGACAAAAGGTAGAAGACATGGAAGAGATATTAGTAATAGGAAGAGAGGAAGCATTGTAATTTAGGGGGTACATGGATACGAGGAAGATGAAGGAATATGCAAGAAGAATTGAGAATGTTATGGACATTATAGAGAAGAAATTAGGAGAAGGAGAGGAGGAAAGGAAAGGAAGAAAAAAAGAGGAAGAGAATGTGAGAGAGGAGGAAGAAAAGTTGTAGAAAGAGAAGGGAATTACAAAGATGAAAGTGGTAGAAGAGGGCAGGAACTATAAGGAGATGCTGATAGAGGAAAAAAAGTATTGTGATAAAATAGAGAAGGAGAAGGTAGAAAAGAAGAAAGAGAAGGACAGGGAAAGGGAATACAAGACAAAAGAAAAAAAGGAAGCTGGAAGAGGAAATGTGATAGAAATTGTAATAGAGTGTAATGTGTTTGCAGGATACTAGTCACATTTTGGGGTAAGATAGGACAGTTAACAGGTGGCCTGCACTTCCAGTAAGCAGACAAGAGCTATAAACTAAAGAAGACTTCAGAGGTGTACATGAAAACCTAAGAAGTAACCATTCAACCAAGTATATTGAAAATACTATCCATTGAAGTCTGCCTTATCCATCTTAAAATCTGACAGTTTTCAAATCAACAAATCTGTTCAAGTATAGTATGAATGAAACTAATCAAAAGTATCAAGTTATAGACTTTGGTACAACCACTTAAGTATCAAAACGATACTTAAAAAAAAACATAAAACAAAACCTAGTATCAAAGTATTACTTAAAACAAAACAGAAAACAAAACAATATATCAAACAATACTTAAAACAAATCAAGTATCAAAGTAATACTTAAAACAAACCAAGTATTAAAGTGTTACTTAAAACAAAACATAAAACAAAACCCTTAATCCGGACCCTATAATGGTTATATAGAGTCAGAAAATGAGGAGGAAAAGATAGAGGAAAAATGGGAGAAGAAAGACCTAGAGAGAGAGCGTATTTTGTAGGAAGAGATGATAGTAGAGGTTAAGGGGAAGGAGAATAGGCTAAGGATAAAAGTGGAACAAAAAGAGGATTTGGAGTACATGGTAGAGGTAAAGAAACAACAGTGGAAGAAAGTAGTAAAGAAAAGATTGGTAAATGCTGAGAGAGTTGATCAGTAGGTAGAAGTAATAGTTTCAGAACTGGATAGGAGGAAATGTGAAGGGAAGTTGGAGAAGCTTAGGAGAGAGATGGAAGAGACAAGTAGAATAAAATTGATGAAGGAGATAGTATGGTTGATAAATGAAGAAAAGGTGGTAGGAATACCAGAGTCTGATACCTAGGAACCACCCTAAGTAGGGTAACCCCACTTGGAATCGGAATCTCTGGTCTCCAACACCCCCCTCCGGCTCCCTTATGGGGCCCACACGTCATCATATATATCAATCTCAGTTGCGTTCTGTGACTACATTACCACAGAATTGAAGGTATTAGAATAACACCGTATACGTCGCCGCTGTCCGTCCGACCGGATCCTGTTCGCAGGATATACAGGAGGGGACCTTCGGCTAGGCCTGGGAAGTAGAACGCAGTGATTCCGTCAACTACTCAGAGAGTTACTAGGCTTCAAAGATATGATACCTTTGGCATGAGCCGTAGGTAACGGGATGATTTCGTACAATAAGATGGTATCAAAGAGTAAAGGATCTCTACTAGATACCGATACAATTGCATACACCAGTAGAGTCTAGAACTCCAAAAGACACTACCAAAGAAGCCAACGAAGTTCACGGAGTGTTGCAACTGGGTTTCGGAACATGTTGTAGTCGTGGGGTGATACTTAAATACTACAATGGTTACTGAAACCTATTACCCAGAGAGCAACCAAAGGTTGCCGACCGAGGAATTAATTACCAGTCTAATGGAGTAGCTTCCTGCGAGTGAATAGGAAGTCATCCAAAGAAAATCTATTGGTTGGGTAGGGAGTTACAACGGGTTGGAATCAAATGACCTATAATGGTTGTAATGACGACCACCTTTACAGATATAGCCGTGGATAAGACTGATCATTTGATCAATGGTGAAGACAATTGGAGCCAACTCAGTTCAACTTAAGAACTAGGCTATAAGTCTAAAGACTCTGCTAATCGGGATATTACTATTGGGGACAGTACGTTTCCTAAGAAGAAATATCGTAATTACTGAAGAGGGTGTGATGGTTTTCAGAGTCCACAGGTATTCGCACCTTGGAAGAAAACTCGACGCTGTGAAATTACGATTAAAGAAGTACATAGTTGTATGATAGATAGATGTAGTCCGTTAACACTCAGACGCGGAATATAAATATCGAAGTGCCTCCCAAGCTTTAGACATCATCAAGCAACAGAGAAGAGACCTCAACAATATAATATTGTTTTTATGATTCTACCCTACTTTACCTACTTACTTCGCTCCTAGTAGTCATAAACGAAACGAGCCAAGTCCAAGCCTTCCTCGACAATCTCTGTCTACAAAAATGAATCTTGATTGGCCTAGACAATCTTGAAGTCTATCAAGTTGTCTCTGCCTAACAGGGAGAGAGGATAAATTTTAGATATGTAGGAGTGGAGTGTCATGTGGTAAAGGAATCAGGAAGAAAGAAATTAATATCAATAAGAATCATAATAAAAGAAAAATAGAGGAAACTGAGAAGGTTGGTCATGAGGAAGGAGGTATAATAGTGTATAGAATGTGTGAGGCTCGGACATAGTAGGTAGGAATATGGAAGAAAGGAAAATTGGTGTAAAATTTGAGCAAAGGTGCGGCATACGAGTTGGCACCACTGATGTGAATTGTGCCAGAAATGGAGAACAGGTTGTATATACTACAAGAAACGTGCTAAGTATGATGAGAATCATACAAGGTATAACAATCCATTTTTAGACAGTTAGTTCTTGGTGACGGGAAACAATACTTCTCTTTCTTTCTTGTTGTATGATAGCTCTTAGGTCTATAGCTATGTTATTGATAGTACAAGACCTTTGTCTTCTATTTGTAAGGCCTATTCTAAGCTTGCTCTAACTCTGTTCTCATATAGAGCGTTCTTGTAGTAATAATAATCAAGGTTGTGATAGTCATAAATATTATAACAATGTTTTTATATTTGTAATGACATAAGTAGTAATTAAGAAAAGTTGTAACATGTTCGCAAGGTGCTAGTTACGTTATTGGTAAAGATACAATAGTTGGCAGGTGGTCTGCTCTACCACAGAGAAGGCGAGAGCTGAAAACTAAAGGAGATTTTGAAGGTGTACTGAGGAACAAGGAACTGTTCAACCAAGTATATTGAAATACTGTCTGTGGAAGTCTGCCTTTTCCATCGTGGAATCAGGGGGTCTTTAAATACACAAATTGTAACCGGTATGGGTACTTGGTTATCGGTTTGTTTTAACTATCACTTTGATACTTGGTTTGTTTTAAGAATCGTTTGATAATTAGTTTTGTTTTATGTTTTGTTTTAAGTATTGCTTTGATACTTGGTTTATTTTATGTATCGTTTGATGGTTTGTTTTGTTTTATGTATTGTTTTAAGTATCAATTCAATATTTAGTTCGTTTTACCAAAGAATATCGCTTGATATTTTTGATTAGCTTCATTCATGTTAGACATAGACAGATGTGTGTATTTAAAGACTGCCTGATCCCATGATGGAAAAGGCAGGCTTTGACAGACAGTATTTCAATATACTTGGTTGAATGGTTACTTCTTTGTTCCTCAGTACACCCTCGAAGCCTCCTATAGTTCTCAGCTCGCACCTCCTCTCTGGAAGAGCAGGCCACCTGCCAACTATCGTATATATTACTGATAACGTAATTAGCACCTTGCGAAGACTTTACATTTTTTTAACCTCAGTAAGTAGTTAAGAACCTGTCCCCGGAGTTAGGCCTGATCAACCTATCGATATCCACCTTGGAACACTAGCGGAGAGAAGCAGCAGAATCACGGCATATTCGGCTTTGTCTCAAAACCAACATAGAGTCATTGAGGACTAGGAGTGGGAAGAATGTTCTACGGCAAGACCTCACAAGAAAGAAACAACTCCAGTGCTCTTCTAAGGAGCCAGAAGAACCTGCAAATACGGAAAACACACAACCTCATGGAGAATTGTCTTCTACGTCATCAAAAAAGCCTTGCATTGAACCTGCGATCGATCCCAAATCCAGTAGCGAATCGGATCTAGCTAGTACAGGAGGAGGACCTTCAGGAAGAGGAAAATCTCGGGCTCAACCTGAAGAAGAGGAAATACCTGAAGCATTTGAACCTCCTAAATTCAAACTCCACCTTTCAGCACAGTTTACAGGAGAAGGAAAAGACCTCAAACCTGAAGCTTTTAATGGATAGGCGACTGAACACACATACTACCTTCTTCTACAAGGGAAAGATGTGGAAGATCATACAACCGGACTATACATTGGATCATTCTGTGAAGGAAAGGCAAACGACGCATACCACTAATGATATAAGGAACACGGCGGAAATGTAGGATTAAGGGGATCGACTGTTCTCGATTACCTGAATGGCCTATTCCAATCCTCTATCACCAACGACTCCATATACAACAAATTCAACCAGCTCCAGTAAGTTAATGGAAAGCATATCAAGAGAATCACAGATGTAGCTACCGATCTAATGATGTATAATGACTGAATGAAGAAAGGAATCATTTCCAACTACATCATTAAGCGACAATTCTATGATATTTGTAACGTGTTCGCTAGATGCTAATCATGTTATCGGAAATGAATAAGATAGTTGGCAGGTGGCCTGCTCTTCCAGAGAGGAGGCGAGAGCTGAGAGCTAAAGGAGGCTTTGAGGGTGTACTGAGGAACAATGGCATAACTGTTCAACCAAGTATATTGAAATACTCTCTGTCGAAGTCTGCCTTTTCTATCGTAGAAACAGGCGGTCTTTAAATACACAAATCTGTTCATGTCTAGCATGAACAAAACTAATCAAGGGTATCAATTGATACACTTTGGTGAAAGTAATTAAGTATCAAAGCGATCCTTAAAAGAAAACATAAAACAAAACCAAGTATCATACAATACTTAAAACAAACCAAGTATCAAAGCGATACTTAAAACAAAACATAAAACAAAACCAAGTATCAAACGATACTTAAAACAAACCAAGTATCAAACAATACTTAAAACAAATCCAATAACCAAGTACTCATACGGCTTACATTCCCCAAAATAAAACAACTGTTTAAACAAACAAAACCTAATAATCATCAAAAGCGGATTCCGAGAAACTCATGGCTTCAGTTTCTGCTCAGAACTCTTCAGTATAAGTATCACACCAGGGACAAGAAGAAATCCTAAGAAAACATTTAGACTCAAAGAAATGTAAATCGCAGTAGTTACGAATACCAGATTCATGCTGTACATCAACCCAAGCGTGGTCGCAATCAGGACAGTAGTCTATCCAGAGGATTTCAAAGTAGTCTTCAAGTTGGATAGCATCGCGGTTCAACAACAGTCCAACAATCTGTTGTCGTAGCCTCACATTGAGTTCCAGATAGTTTGACATCGTTATGGTATTCAGATGGTGATTGGTGACTAGATCACATTGTCGAGAGCCTGCTCCATAGCTTGATTTTCATCATCGCTGATTTCAAATTCCCACTCAAAGTATGGTGTCCAAAACCCATCTCTTGCTTCGAGTTCCATCTGCCATCGCTCTGTCTCCGGCATCGTTGGTGTCCAGCACATGGTGATGTAATTGATCGTTGAAGGGAGGGATTCGTTTGGCATATTGTCATTCCACCATTGGTTCACCATATCTATAGTATGCTCTAGTCCTTCTAGTGGTTCCCAGCTGTTTTCGCACATTGGATATCCTTTCCATTTGACTAGGAACTGATCATTTCCATGCCAAAGGCGGTGGTCTCGGATTTCCTCAACTTCCTATTCATCTTTCTTCTCAATGATTATAGGTGCAGGTCGAGAGTGGGTTCTTTTAGGCAACTTGGAGTCGTCATTTGGGTGGAATCGTTTGACAGCAGAGGCGTGGAAAATTGCAATATTGCGATGGTACAAGCGTCCATCCATCTGAACAGTGTAGTTTTGTGTATGCTCGTCAAAGGATAAGACTTTGAAAGGTCCTCGCCATCGGGGTTGTAATTTCTTGCTGCGTCCAACATTGGTAATAAACATGTTTCCATGTACCATGAGCATATCACCTGGTGGAATAGGAACATGTTTGTGTCGTCGCTTCTCAGATGTGATGGTGCTTCGGAATCGGGCAGCTTTAACCTCTTGGAAGGCATCTTTCCGGATTGCTTGATGGTGGTTTAGGTGTTCATCGGAGGCGGGGACTGAGGAGTTCTTAAATAGTGTTGTGGGTAGGAGAGGGTATTGACGGCCGAAGATTGTCTTGTTTGGAGACATTTCTAAGGTCTCTGAGAATCCAGCATTGATAGATGCGGCGAGCTCAACAAGAGCTGGTTCCCAGTTGGTTTGTTGTTTATTGATCATGTTCCTTATTCCGCTTGTGACTTCATGAATCTTTCGTTCTGCCTGGCCATTAGTCTCATGATGTCTAGGGGTAGCCATAATGTGGTTGATTCCGAGGGAGGTCAAGGTTTGCTTCCAGAATCTGGCAGTGAAACGGGAATCAGCATCACTGACAATAGATAAGGGGCACCCATGGGGTGTGAATAGGTAATGTTGGAGGTTATTCCAGGTATCTTTGGAGGAATCGGTAACCTTCATTGGTATTAGCCATGTATATCCTGAAAATCGATCCACAGCTACCAAGATGGTGTCATATCCTGCGGACTTGTTGAATGGCCCAGCGAAATCGATGGCGTAGGATTCGAGTATTTCACATGGTAGTTGGAGGGTCTGTGCTTTTCCTTCTTGTAGTTGTGTTCGCTCCTTATTTGCCTGGCCTAGTTCACATTGTTTGACGAAGTCGCGGAAGTTCTTTCGCATTTCAGGCCAGTAGACATATTCCGAGGCATATTGGAGGTTGCGGTCTGCACTGTGGTATCCTGTGTTGTGAATCTCGGTAATGACATATTCCCTAATTGTCATTCCATTGAACACATGGCCTTTTGGGATGTATAGGCAATGTTCACCATAACGGGTACTGGTATAGACCATTCCAGTGGATATGTTGTAGGGGGCGAGATCTCCATGCCTGGAGCTATGCATAGCTTTGAAGTAGATTGGGTCATGGCGATATCGTGCTATCATTTGGCTTTGGAAGGAGGAGGTTAATTCCTCTGTAGTTGATCTAACATCTCGCTCATCCACAATGAGAGATCCTCTTGTCAGTTCGACAGGGGTTTCCTCTTCTACAAAGGTCTCATAGAGTTGTCGGCGATACTCGGGGATTGTGGGAGGTAGGACAGAAAAAATGGTTTCATTGTTGTATACTCGTAAGGGTCCATCATATAGTAGTCGTGAATCGATTATGGGAGGAGAGGATGGCGGGGCTGACTGTGGGGAGTGTAGGTAGGATATTGCATCCATGTAGGCTGCTGCTTGTTTGAGTTCTTCAAGACCTTGGTGTCATGTTGGAACAGGATTGAAGGTATGGGGAGGTTGGATCGATCTATCTTCATTGATCATTTCTTCTGCTCCTTCTGCAGTGTCGAAGCTGGTGTTTTTGGAATCGTCAGCAGACATATAATACCGTGGCTGGTATCTGTTACCGAATTTAATTTCAGTCTGGTGATAGGGGCAAGTATCGAGGTAACAGTGGGACCAGTGAAGTCTACTTTGTTCAAGCTCATGAGGAGGTGTGCTGCGGAGGGTGCAATTATCTTTCCATTTGTCATTAATGTCCTTTCCTCGTTCAGTTCCGGCAGCTCTGTACATGGTATAGGAGAAAGGATTGGAGGGAGCGGCAGAACTGGCTGTAGTCATCGCTGGTTCTTGTTCATATAAGGTGTTGTCAGGACTGTCTTTGCTTTGTCTTGTGTGGTCATGAACAAGAGGAAGATCTGTGAGGTCCTGATTCTCATATAGGCGGGAGAGAGCATCAGCTAAATGGTTTGTCCGTCCAAGGGTATAGATGATTTTTGCGTCGTATTTGCTGATCTCGCCTATCCATCTTGTTCTTCTCCTTCCAGGTATTCTTTCTGTTTTAAGATTAGTGAGAGGTTGGTGGTCGGTAACAATAGTGAAGGTATTGCCCATCAGGATGTGGTTGAACGTGGCAAGGGCATCAATTACAGCAAGTGCTTCCATGTCTGTTGTTCCATAGTTCATCCGCGAGTTAGTGAACTTCCTGCTGAGTAATGCTGCCGGTCTTGCCGTTTCATGAGAGGCCCCTTGTCCAACCCATGCTCCAACTCCAACAGCCAAAGCATCAGTAATTAGCCATATCGGTTCTGGTTTACTATAGTTGATAGGTTGTATAACATTGGCGTTTTTAATCAACTCCTTGATGTTGGTAAAAGCTTGGTCATGAGTGTGGGTCCAGACAAATTCTGCATTGCCAGTATGGCCTGTGAGCGGCACTGTCACAGTGGCATGGTGTGGTAGGAACTGGAAAATGTAGTTGACTAGTACTAGGAATCGCATGAGTTCCTTTTGATTCTGAGGTGTCGTGCATTCCGTTAAACAAGATATTTTTCAAGGAGCTGTATGTATTCCTTCGTCATCTATAATATGTCCTAGGATGTCGAGCTTATCGGTAAACAGGATTGATTTGTTTCTGCTAGCATAGAATTTAGCTTCCCTAAGTTTGGTACAAACCAAACATATATGGTAGGCATGTTCTATTTTGGTGTTCGAGAAGCATGAGGATATCATCAATGTAGACCCAAACAAAATGGTGGAGGTATTCGCTTAGGAGGTTCTCCATAATTCGCATAAATGTAGCGGGTGCGTTCATATTACCTTGTAACATAACTCGGCTAATGAAAGTTCCGAAGGGTGTTTTGAAACTGTTGTATCGTTCGGATTCCGGATCTAGCCTTGTTTGGAAATAGGCAACGCTTAGGTCAATCATACTTCGGAATCTAGCTCGTCCAACTGCATTCAGGATCTGGGTTTGGTTTGGGATAGCAGAACTGTCCATAACCGTGTTTTCATTCCGTAATTTGAGGACAACCAAGGGGCGGATCCTTTTTCCATCTGCTTTAGGTTGAACAAACATAGGAGTGGCTCCTGGGGCTTCTGCTCAGTAGATGACTCCTCTTCTTTGTTGTTGGTTTTGCCAATCACAAAGTGGGCTTTTGTATGGGTCAGGGATAGAGTAGGTGGGTTGGTTCTTAAGATTAGAGGGGTCTCAGAGGCGGATGTGACGGTCCACCTCTCTCATAGGCGGTAGTTCTTCAGGAATCTGATCAGGAAAAACATCAGAGTATTCATCCAATAGGCATTGGGCAGTTGCTTCACAGACTGCAGCTCGGTACTCTCCGCTTGTTGGTTTGCATGAGACTCTGACCTTCTGATCTGAAAAATCGATGGTTGAGTCCTCACACCTGATTATAGCTTTATGGCGGTTCAGGAATGGCATTCCTATGAGTGCATCGTATTTGGCTAGGTTTCCGACTAACATTTCCTGGGGGGGCAGGATGGCAGAACCAAGTCGGATAGTTGCACTGCTGGTTTTATGGCTTCTGGATCATGATCCCTTAACTTCCATATTGACTGGTATGGG
>NW_003299152.1:198190-278799 GCF_000151645.1 Tuber melanosporum | reverse complement strand
ATACCATTCGCTGCGTCCAGTACATGAACCGCATGCTGAAATACCGTTGATGAGTATAGTACCTTCCAGGTCGGTGTGTGCCTTGAATGTAGCTGGAGGTCGGACACTGTTGCATTCCATATTGATGTATCCGATGTGGATCTCCTCATCTTCGCTGGCTTGGGCGTCATCACTATCGCTCTCAACATTGTTGGCCAATGCTGCTTGCTTAATTGCCTTTCCATTCCCTTTCTTCGAAGGGCAGTTCCTTGCCATGTATCCTGTTTTTCCCTATTCAAAACATTCTCCTTTCTGGCATCTAGATTCTTTGGAGGATTGGGTTTTCTTTCTAAAAGCTCATAGGGTAACGTCTTCAGAATTGCTGGAGGGTTTGTGTCGTGGCTGACTATTCCTGCTAGAGGATGTCGGTGTTTTGTATGCCTTGGTCTCATAGAGAATGGCATCCTTCTGCTCTGCTCTTGCAATTATTACTGCAATATTGTCATCGTCTTCCTCGAGTGGTTCTACCTCTCGTCAGAGGGTAGGATGCATGGTATTATAGAATCGTCACTTAAGGATGTAGTTAGAAATGCTTCCTTTCTTCATTCGGTCCTTATACATCAATAGATCCGTGGCTACATCTGTAATCCTCTTAACATGCGTTCCATTAACTTGTTGGAGTTGGTTGAATTTGTTGTATAAGAGGTTGTGGATGATAGAGGATTGGAATCGTCGTTTCAGATAATCGAGGACTGTAGATCTTCTTAATCTTACATTTCCGCCATATCCTTATAGCATTAGTGGTATGCATCGGTTGCCTTTCCTTCGCAGAATGATCTAATGTAAAGTCCGATTGTAGGGTCTTCTACATCTTTCCCTTGCAGGCGAAGATAGTTTGAGAGTTCTGTCGCCCATCGATCAAAAGCTTCGGGTTTGAGGTCTTTTCCTTCGCCTGTAAACTTTGCTGGAAGGTGGAGTTTAAACTTAAGAGGTTCAAATGCTGTGGGTACTTCCTCTTCTTGAGCACGAGATTTTCCTCCTCCAGAAGGTCCTCCTCCTGAAGGTCCTCCTCCTGTACTAGCCATCTCTGATTCGCTACTAGATTTGGGGTCGATTGGAGGTTCAAAGGAAGGCTTCTTTGCTGGGGTAGAAGGAAATTCTCCCAGGGGTTGAGTATCTTCCGTGTTTGCGGGTTCTCCCCGCTCTCTAGCAGAGTGCCGGGGTTGTTTCTTTCTTGTGAGGTCTTGTCGTGGGATCTGCTTCCCACTACTTGTCGTTAAAGACTCTATGTTGGATTTGAGACGAAGCCGAATATGCCTTGATTCTGCCGCTTCTCTCTGGTAGCGTTCTGAGGTGGATGTCGATAGGTTGATCAGGTCTAAATCTGGGGACAGGTTCTTCACCACTTGCTGAGGTTAAAAAAATGTAACGTGTTCGCTAGATGCTAATCACGTTATCGGTAATGAATACGATAGTTGGCAGGTGGCCTGCTCTTCCAGAGAGGAGGCGAGAGCTGACAGCTAAAGGAGGCTTCACGGGTGTACTGAGGAACAATGGCGTAACCGTTCAACCAAGTATATTGAAATACTCTCTGTCGAAGTCTGCCTTTTCTATCGAAGAAACAGGCGGTCTATAAATGCACAAATCTGTTCATGTCTAGCATGAACGAAACTAATCAAGGGTATCAATTGATACACTTTGGTGAAACTAATTAAGTATCAAAGCGATACTTAAAACAAAACATAAAACAAAACCAAGTATCAAACGATACTTAAAACAAACCAAGTATCAAAGCAATACTTAAAATAAAACATAAAACAAAACCAAGTATTAAACGATACTTAAAACAAACCAAGTATCAAAGCAATACTTAAAACAAAACATAAAACAAAACCAAGTATCAAACAATACTTAAAACAAACCAAATATCAAAGCGATACTTAAAACATAACATAAAACAAAACCAATAACCAAGTACCCGTACCGGTTACAAGCGGTACCTGGGGCTTCTCCCCGGTAGATGACTCCTCTTCTTTGTTGTTGGTTGATCCAATTACAAAGTGGGCTTTTGTATGCGTCAGGAATAGAGTAGGTGGGTTGGTGCTTGAGATTAGAGGGGTCTCAGAGGCGAATGTGGTGGTTCACCTCTCTCATAGGCGGTAGTTCTGCGGGTATTTGATCAGGGAAAATATCAGAGTATTCATCCAATAGTCGTTGGGCAGTTGCTTCACAGACTGCGCCTCGGTACTCTCTGCTTGTTGGCTTGCAAGAGACTCTGCCCTTCTGATCTGGGAAATCGATGATTGATTCCCCACACCTGATTATAGCTTTGTGGCGGTTCCGGAATGGCATACCTATTAGGGCATCGTATTTGGCTAAATTTCCAACCAGCATCTCCAGGGGGGGTAGGACTGCAAAACCAAGTCGAATAGTCGCACTACAGGATTTATGGCTTGTGGATCGTGATCCCTTTACTGCCATGTTGACAGGTATGGGTTGGTTAAGGTCTCGAGTTGGGTGTCCATGGACAGAGACAAAGGCATTACTGATCATATCTCTTCCGATTGCACTAGGGTCGAATAGGACTCGAGCCTTTTTGCCATTGATCAGGATAGTACCTTCCAGGACGGTGTGTGCTTTGAATGTAGCTGGAGGTCGAACACTGTTGCATTCCACATCGATATATCTGATATGGATCTCTTCATATTCGCTGGATTGGGTATTATCGCTTTTAACATTGTTGGCCAATACCTCTTGCTTAATTGCCTTTCCTTTCCCTTTCTTCGTAGGACAGTTCTTTGCCATGTGTCCTGTTTTTCCACATTCAAAACATTCTCCTTTGTGCTGTCTTGATTCTCTGGAGTATTTTGTTTTCTTCTTGAAAACCGGTAGGGTATCGTCTTCAGAGTTGCCGGAGGCTTTGTACCGTGGCTGGCTGCTCCTACTAGAGGATGTCTGTGTTTTGTAGGCCTTGGTCTCATGGAGAATGGCGTCCTTTCATTCTGCTCTTACAATTATTACTGCAATATCATCGCCGTCTTCCTCGAGTGGTTCTACTTCTCGCCGGACGGTATGGTGCATAGTGTCGTACAATCGTCGCTTCAGGATGTATTTGGAGAGACTTCCTCTCTCCATTCGGTACTTATACATTATCAAGTCCCTAGCAACATCGGTGATCCGTTTGACATATATTCCGTTAACTTGCTGGAGTTGGTTGAATTTGTTGTATAGGATGTCTTTAGTTATAGAGGATTGGAATCGTCCTTTCAGGTAATCGAGAACTGTAGTTCCTCTTAATCTTACATTCTCGCCGTATTCCTTATAGCATTGGTGGTATGCGTGGGTTGCCTTTCCTTCGCAAAATGATCCAATGATAAGTCCGGTTGTAGCGTCTTCCACCTCCTTTCCCAGTAAGAGTAGGAAGTGTGAGAGTTCCATCGCCCATCGGTCAAAAGATTCCTGTTTGAGGTTTTTTCATTCTCCTGTGAACTTCGCTGGGAGGTGGAGTTTAAACTTAGGAGGTTCAAATGCTGCGAGTACCGTCTCTTCTTCAGACCTAGCCCGAGATTTTCCTCCTCCAGAAGGCCCTCCTCCTGTGCTAGCCATATCTGATTCGCTACTGGCTTCGGGGTCGATTGGAGGTTCAAAGGAAGGCTTCTTTGCTTGAGTAGAAGGGAATTCTCCAGGAGGTTGTGTATCTTCCATGTTTGCAGGATCGCCAGGCTCTTTAGCAGAGCCCCAGGGTTGTTTATTTCTTCTATGGTCTTGCCGTGGGATTTGCTTCCCACTCCTGGTGGTCAAAGACTATATCTTGGATTTGAGACGAAGCCGAATATGCCGTGATTCTGCCGCTTCTCTCCACTAGCGTTCTGAGGTGGATATCGATAGGTTGATCAGGCCTAAATCCGGGGACAGGTTCTTAACCACTTGCTGAGGTTAAAAAAATTATAACGCGTTTGCAAGGTTCTAATCACGTTTTTGGTAAAGGGTACGATAGTTGGCAGGTGGCCTGCTCTTCCGGAGAGGAGGCAAGAGCTGAGAACTAAAGGAGGCTTCGAGGGTGTACTGAGGAACAAAGAAGTAACAGTTCAACCAAGTATATTGAAATACTGTCTGTCGAAGTCTGCCTTTTCTATCGTAGAAACAGGCGGTCTTTAAATAAACAAATCTGTTCATGTCTAGTATGAACAAAACTAATCAAAGGAATCAATTGATACACTTTGGTAAAATACCTTAAGTATCAAAGTGATACTTAAAACAAAACATAAACCAAAACCAAGTATCAAATGATACTTAAAACAAACCAAGTATTAAATGATACTTAAAACATAACATAAAACACAACCAAGTATCAAACGATACTTAAAACAAACCAAGTATCAAACGATACTTAAAACATAACATAAAACAAAACCAAGTATCAAACGATACTTGAAACAAACCAAGTATCAAACGATACTTAAAACATAACATAAAACAAAACCAAGTATCAAACGATACTTGAAACAAACCAAGTATCAAACGATACTTAAAACATAACATAAAACAAAACCAATAACCAAGTACCCATACCGGTTACACATTACAGAATTCAGAAAAAGGAAAACAGGTGTATAAAGGCTGAAATTGGAAATAATAAGAATCAGAAAAAATACAATAAATTGGGAAAGAAGTATGAGATGGTTTGAGGAAGATCTGAGAATGTGGTTAAAGGTGAGTATATTAGGAGTTTGGCTGCTGCGTAATGGAGATAGTAGGAGCATGTCAGGAGCAGGCTTACAATAGCCGAAGGCAGATGAAGGTTGAAGCAGAAATTGTTAGGAAGAGGAGGTAGAGAGTCTTCAGTAGAGGTATTGAAAGAGATTTGTAAAATCGTAGTAGATGAAGCACTACTGAATAGAATAGAGTTGTACTGAAATGGTCAGAAAGAGCTAAAAGAAAGATTGCAAAAGTGGGTGAATAACAGAACAAGGAAGATCTTGGAGGCAGTAAGAATGATGACGGTGGATACAATATTAGGAGAACTGGGATGGAAGAGAATAAGGTAGAATTTCAACAGGAGGGTGGAGAGATGGGAAATGAGATTGATGAGAAGAGGAGAAAAAGCGGAGTTTGGAAACATAGGAAAAGATGGTATGAAGAGAGGAGATATTTAGAGAGGAAAGAATGAGTTTATAGGATATTAGGAAATGTCTGATAATAGAGTTTGGAAGGGGAACAATGGGAAGTAGGGAGAGAAAGAAATAGAGCATTGTGATTAGAGGTAAGAATAGAAGAAGGAAAAGATGAGATGAAGATGTGTTGGGAGAAGAGTAGGTGGGAGAGAGTGGGAGAGTGGATAGTAGGAGTTAGTGACGCAAGTAGAGAGGGAATGTAATGATCCTTCCTTGGATGGTTAGTTCTTAGCGACAGGGAACGATACTTCTCTTCTCTTCCTTCTTCTCTTTTTCGTCTTACGATAGTGCTAGGCCTCTGCCTACGTTACTAATAGTACAAGACGTCTGTTTTCTATCGTGAATACCTATCGTAAGCTTTCTCTAACTCGTCTTCAGGAAGGGCTTTCCTTCGTGTAACAATAACATTGCAATAAAGATAAAGATCATAAAGATGTTTTATATTCGTTAAAGTAATAAGTAGGAAAGGTACTTAGAACAAAGTGTGAAGAACCTATCCTTCTTGGCCGCCTCGGCCTCCTTATATAGTATTCTTCCCGCCCATAGTCATGTGACCCAAAGTGGTCACATGTGCAAAACTAAATCATAACAAACTAATTATGTGACTAAAGTGGTCACATGCTCAAAACCTATGACCTCATAGTGAGGTCATCTGCAAAAACTCATAAACTAATCATAACGCAATAAACAAATCATATGACTCGACTGAGTCATATGCGTAAAACCCATCACCTCATAACAAGGTCATGTGTGAAACATAAATCATATATGCAAGGCATACCCACGAGGCACACTCACAAGGCAAACTTACCAGGCGCACGTCCCATGACTCATATTTGAGCCTTGTGCTAAAGTATTACAAATCCCATATATAACAAATCATATGACTCGAATGAGTCATATGTGTGAAACAATAACATACCTGTGACTCATAACTTTGTGTCATGTAAAAACCTTTTCCTCACCAAGCCACATTCATGACATTAGCTCCTCTCCCCTTAAGTCTGAGTCCCATGAGGCTCTTTCCCCAAGCTTGAATAGTTTCTGTCCTGCCGGGCACATGGACCTCCGAAGTCTATTGAACTTGTCATCCGCTTCTCTCCATCTTACCCTCACCGTTTCCAAGGTGAGGTTTACCATTTCGATCGTGTGCCTCAGAGCATCATTCAGCTGTCGTAGCTCTGTGATCCTTTTGAAGTTTGCCGAAATTGTGGCTTCAGCCTGACCAAGTTGTTCCCACAGTCCTTGGATTTGCCTGTGTAGGCTCCTGGTGTCTGGTTCTATTTCCATCCATGAGTTTTGGGCTCCTCCCTTCCTTGGCCTCATCCTCGAGGCCCTAGCTCTCTGCCATACCATGGTATCTTTTCCTTCCAACTCTTTCTTTGTCCCATCCTTCTGCAGATAGTATCCTACAGAGATTTTCTTCATCCTGTGAATCTTGCACGTGTTGTTGAAGCACTGTTTCCAGTGCTTTAAGGCGTGGTCTGGGTGTGGACCAAACTTTTTGTATTCTCTTGGGAACCATCCCGTGCCTTCCTTATCCCCGTAGTATGTGGGACATCCATCATCATAGTATACCGTCCATGACATAGCATTATGCTGTGCTTGTTTTTCCCTTTCCCTGAGTTCTTCGTCGGTCGGCCCTATGAATGAGTATTCGGGGCTGGTCAGTGTGGTTTGAGGGGGCCTATCGCCCCTGCCCTCGTGTTGTTGCAATGGTATGGAAGCCTTTCCCTCGCCTTTATCTTGGTTGAACGTGATCGTTACCTAGGCCAGGCTTGCCTGGGTATCACTAGTAGAAGATTGAGATGGCATCTTGTGTGTGTTCAAAGTCGTGTGTGAAGTACTAAGTTTTATCATGTTCGGGCGAATATCCTGTCCACTTGGCTGATTATTGGAGGTGACCGTGGAAGAAGCGAGAATCTACTATTTCATTGAGCTCTTATTCTGGTTCTCCGTCGAGTTCGATTGGAGGAGGTGGAATAATTGTTCGTGAGGGAAACTTGTTGTCGTTGTGTAATTTGTGGAGTTAGATGTAGAATGTGTTGTGTATTTGCATCAAGAGTGGAGGATTGAGTTTATAAGCTTGGCTATCCACTCTTTCCAGTATCCTGAATTGCCCGATATTCTTGTAGTCCAATTTCTTTGATGGTTACGTCGTATGGATATTGTGTGATATTAGCCATACCATATCTCCCGGTTGTATGTTCAGATCTGGTCTTTAGTGCTTATCGTATTGTTCTTTCTGTCGTTGTTGTGCTTGACTCATTTTGTATTGTAATGTTTCGTGTAGTTTTCCCATATCTGTTTTGTCCTGTATTATACCACTAATCGTATGATATGTGGTCTGACTTTGTGGATGTTGTCCGTAATTTGCAAAGAAGGGTGTCGTGCTGATTGTTTCTTGCTTTCCATTGTTGTACGCGAATTCGGCCATTGATAACAGTTTGTACCAATCATCTTGTTGAGAATTGCCATAAGCCCTTAAATATTGTTCAAGTATCGCATTTACCTGTTCCCTTTGTCCATCCATTTGCGGGTAGAGCACTGTACTCATCCTGTTTTGTATCCCCATTTCTCAGCTTACTTTCTTCCTTAGTCCGGATTTGAATAGTGTTCCTCGATCGGTAATGATATTCTTTGGGAGGCGATGAAGTCAGAAGACTTCTCGGAAGAATGTTTGTATAAAATCCCTGGTGTCGATATCTTTTCTGACTGGAATGAAATGACTCATTTTGGTCAGACAATCCACCACGATCCAGATGCTATCGCAATTTTCGAATGCCGGTAGGTCTGTGATGAAATCCATAGTAATTGTTTCCTATAGTCGTTCAGGAACTTCACTCGATTTCAGTAATCTATATGGTGTGTGTTTAGCCGTTTTCATCCTTTGGCATATGTCGTAGTTTTTGACATATCATTTGACATCTTCACATAGTCCTGGCCAATAGAATGGCCTCATGATGAATTCCGTGGTTTTCTCTGTTCCTCCATGTCCTGCCATTCGGATATTGGGTTGTTGTCGTATGATATCTGTCCTTATCTCTCTTTTTTTTCCGGAATCCCTTGTTTTCCGTCGTACCACATATTTCCATCCTTCCATTGCCATAAACCTGGAGCAATTCCTTTCATCTCCTTTTTTCCTTCTTTCAATGCTTCTCTTATTGCCGGAATTGTTTTCTCTCTTTCGTCTGCCTTCTCGATTTCTCCCTCCTCAGTTGAGGTGAATTGGAGAACCTCCATTGCCTCGAAGTAGGTTTTTGGTAATAGTGTTCATGTTTTTTGTTTGATTCTTTCACCTTCTTTCGTTTATGGTTTGTCGCTTGCAATCCTTATGAGAGCATCTGACTTTCCCCTCTCGTTACCTGGTCGGTATTCGATTTTGAAGTTGTATTTGCTAAGGTGTTCCATCCACCTTATCTGGCGGTCATTCAGTTCTTTCATAGTCATGAACGGGACCAGATTCTTATGGTCGGTTAGAACTCGGACTGGATGGTTGTTGTTCAGAACATATCTCCTCTATTCCTTTAATGCTTGAACTATAGCTAATAGTTCTTTGTTCGCAAAGTCGTAGTTGCACTCTGCAGTGGTCATTGTCTGATCGGTAAGATGCTGGCCTCCATTTTCCATCTTCGCATTGTTGTGAGAGTTTGCCTGAGCACACATATTTTGAGGCATCCGTTTCGATCATTGTCCTTCAGTTTGGGTCCAAATGAACCAGTATTGGTGCCGATGTTAGATGCGTCCATATTGCATCATATGCTTTCTGTTCTGTTTCTCCCCATTCCCATTTCTTGTCTTTCTTTATTAGGTTATAAAGTGGTTTTGCAAGCCTACTAAATCCCTGTATAAACCTTCGATAAAAGTTGCAGAATCTCATAAAGCATTGAACATCTGTTTGGTTGTTTGATTTGGCCCAATCCCATATTACTGCCGTTTTGACTGGGTCAACCTTGACACTGTTTCAATTTATGATAAATCCAAGGTATTCCATTTGATCTTTATGGAATTCGCATTTTGTTGGTTTGATCTTCATTCCTGATCCTTGTATTGCAGCCATGATATTGCTGATATCCTTCTGGTGTTGTTGCATGTTTTCCGAGTAGATGAGTACATCGTCAAAGTATATGATGCAACATATGTCGAGGTACTTATTGAGCACCTTGTTGATCCATCTCTGGAATGAAGTCGGTGCATTGGTTAGCACGAAAGGCATAACCAAGTATTCGAACATTCAGTATCTTGTAGTGAATGTAGTTTTCAATTTGTCTTCCGCTTTGATGCGTATATTGTAGTATGCATACTTCATGTCGAATTTGGTGAACTATTTTGCTGACTGCAGTCTATCTAGTGCTTCTCCAATCAAGGGTAGTGGATATTGATCTTTTTTGGTAACCGAATTGAGGGCTCTGTAGTCCACACAGAGTCTCATTTTTCCATCTTTCTTTTTGACAAATAGTATTAGAGATCCTCCTGATGTGAAGGAGTCTCTGATCCATCCTCACTTTAGGTTCTGCTTGATGTACTTTCTCCGTTCTTCGAGCTCTGCTTCTCTTAGTAGGTATAACTTCTTGTAGGGAATCTCTTTTGTTTTTCCAGTTTTCTCATCTTTGTCTAGCTGAATTTCGTGATCGATTCCTGGTCTTGTAGGTGGTAGCTCGGTAGCTTCCTCTTCTTGGAATAGGTTCGTGAATTGATGATATTCCTTTGAAATCAATTCTTTCCATCCCTTTTTGCTTTGGTATTTCTTGTCTTGGATTGCTAATTCTGTGCTGATGTTGATTTTCGCTAGAACCGCTTTTTCATCTTCGTATGTCCATTTGAGAATTCCTGTTTTATCTCCTCTTTAATAGTACCGTCCAAAGGCTTGTGCTGTGATCTCTTTAATCTCAATTCTTTTTGTTGTATCGGGCTGGTTTTGGTCCGTACTTCCAAATCCCTTGTCTCCTCTTGTGGTTTCTTCCAGTTGATCTACTTCATGCAGATCCTCTTTGTTGATATTTTTGATGATAAATTGTGCGATTCGATCGCCTTTTTGGACTTCGTAATCCTCTTAAGTCAGGTTAGCTAGGACCACTTTGATTTCACCTGTATAGTTGACATCTATCACCCCTGCCATGGTCATGAGTCGATGTTTGACTGCTAGACCACTGCGGGATGCTATTCGTCCATAGGTGCCTTCTGGTAGTCTGATAGCTATTCCTGTTGCTATCATTACCTGCCCATTGGCAGGTATCTTAGTTCCTTCGCTGGCATACAGGTCATGTCCTGCTGCCCCTTTGGAACCCTTGGTAGGCACTTTTGCCTCTTGGTCCAGCTTTTGTATCCGGAATCTCTTATCTTGCCGCATCTCGGCAAACTTTGCATGTAAAGTTTCTTCTTCCGCTTCCCATATCAGTGTCGAGTAGACCACAGGCGAACTGTTGAGACATCGTGTCGCACATAGTTCACTTGTAAAGGTCATCTTGTTCTCATTCCAATTAATTGTCAGAATATGTTTTCGCAACTATGGTATCCCAAAGACTATCTCGTAGTTCTTGGGAATAGCTACTTGAAAGGTTTCTGTTTCCCTATGGCTGTCAATGTCCCTAGGCACTGTCGTCATGTGGGTTATAGGACCCATTGCACTTGGCTTTCCATCTACTAGGTAGACTTGTCTTGCTTTCTTCGCTTCTTTTGTGTGGAGGCTGTATTTGTCGCAGATTTCCTTGTAGATGAAATCTTTGGTAGCCCCTGAGTCGAGCATTGCATATATTGTTGTTTCTTTGTCTTCTTCATTGTATATCTTCGTCTTGATCATCACATGATATCCGTCTTCTTCTCTTCTTTGTGTGTGTAGTGCCGTGTAGTAGTTCGCTGATATGATGGGTTTTTCAGGTCCACATCTTGGGTCTCCCAGACCACCGTTTACTGGGGACCCTCATCGTTTTCTGCTAGTGAATCTTCTGTGATAATTTCGGAAATGTTGCTCCTTTTTTGATTTTGGAAGCGATTATTTCCAGCATCTTGGCTGTCTTGGTATCCACTGTCGCATCGACTTCTGCATTCTCGTATCCAATGTCCTGCTTTTCCGCACCTTAGGCAGAGTTTCCCGTTCATTCTTCTGGCATATTCTTCCTTAGACAGGTTTAGAGCAGGTCCTGCTCTTAATTTGTCCAACTCCCTTGGCTTGCCTGGTGGTAATGCTCGACTTTCAACTCGAGCTACTTGCGGTTCGACGGTTCTGTCCACATTCCTAGAAGATTGGACCACCCTGTATGCTATAGCATTTTCCGAGTTGCTTCGAACCATGTTTGGTTTGCTTTCCTTAACGATCGCCCATCTTGCAAATTGTTCTGCTGTTGTATAGTGTAAGTCAGAGATTCCCCATGCCTCTCGTAGTCTCTCACTGCAGTTTCTTAGGAGGATGATGTAGAGTGTAATATCGTCAAACACAGCCTTATATTCCAATAGTTGGCATTCATTCCAGTATGGCGAAAAGGTTTGTTTTCCTTGTTGGAGTTTTTCCAGCTTTAATCTTGTTGTCTCTTTGGTGTTGGGATCCCTGAATTGCTCGAAGAGTGTCGCCTTGAACTCTTCGCACGTAACCCATTCCCTCTGTTTCCTTCCATCTTGGAAGGACATGATCCATTGCCCTGCGAGACCTCTTAGTAGAGATTCCACATATGGAATCATGATCTTATCGTGATGTTCTCCATATCCCTTAACAGCAAAATACCCTTTGCATTGTGCTAAGAATATTCGTAGCTTGTCTTTGGCTCCTTCGTATGTGTCGCATTCTTTTGCTTTCGGTCATTGGATGTTTCCTTGTCCTGTGTTTCATGTTACTGTTAGAAATGCTTGAAACTAATTCTCAGTCATTCCAAGTATGCTAGTGCCTAGTGTGGGAGCAGTGGAGGCCAGTGGCCCAAGTACTACTGATCCTGACATTCTCTTAGGTCGTGGAGTTCTTGCGGGAGAGCTATCGACTAGTAATTCTTTCTCTGGTGTTACTGAGCTTGCTGCCCTCGAGGGCACTACTGAAACATGATCTAGGGCGTCGCTGAATCCCCTTAGGTTAAGGTTTTGATCGTCGATGTCGATATCTCCTTTCCTATCTGGGTTGAAGGATGCTATCTTGTATCGTTTAGCGTCGTGCTAGGTGACACTTTGTAATGTAACGATCCCTCCTTGGATGGTTAGTTCTTAGTGACGGGGAACGATACTTCTCTTCTCTTCCTTCTTCTCTTTTCGTCTTACAATAGCGCTGGGCCTCTGCCTACATTACCGATAGTACAAGACCTCTGTCTTCTATCCGAAACGCCTATCGTGTAATGTGTTTGCAAGGTGCTAATCACGTTATCGGTAATAGATATGATAGTTGGCAGGTGGCCTGTTCTTCCAGAGAGGAGGCGAGAGCTGAGAACTAAAGGAGGCTTCGAGGGTGTACTGAGAAATAAAGAAGTAACCATTCAACCAAGTATATTGAATAATGTCTGTCAAAGTCTGTGTTTTCTATCGTAGAAACAGGTGGTCTTTAAATACACAAATCTGTTCATGTCTAGCATGAACGAAACTAATCAAAGGTATCAATCGATACACTTTTCTGAAACTAAATAAGCATCAAAGTGATACTTAAAACAAAACATAAAACAAAACCAAGTATCAAACAATACTTAAAACAAACCAAGTATCAAAGCGATACTTAAAACAAAATATAAAACAAAACCAAGTATCAAACGATACTTAAAACAAACCAAGTATCAAAGCAATACTTAAAACAAAACATAAAACAAAACCAATAACCGAGTACCCGTACCGGTTACATATCGTAAGCTTTCTCTAACTTACCTTTATGGAGCACTTTCCTTCACATAACAATAACATTGCAATAAAGATAAAGATGGTAAAGATATTCTACATTTGTTATGTAATAAGTAGGAAAAGTACATAGAACAAAGAGTAAAGAACCTATCCTGCTGGGCCGCCTCAGCCTCCTTATATAGTGTTCTTCCCGCCCGTAGTCATGTGACCCAAAGTGGTCACATGTGCAAAACAAAATCATAACAAACTAATCATGTGACCAAAGTGGTCACATGCTCAAAACCCATGACCTGATAGCGAGGTCATATGCAAAAACTCATAAACTAATCATAACGTAATAAACAAGTCATATGACTCAACTGAGTTATATGCATGAAACCCATGACCTCATAATGAGGTCATGTGTGAAACATAAATCATATATGCAAGGCATACCCGTGAGGTACACTCACAAGGCACACTCGCCAGGCGCACGTCCCATGACTCATATTTGAGCCATGTGCGAAAGGATTACAAATCCCACACATAATAAATCATATGACTCAAATGAGTCATATGTGTCAAACAATAACATACCCGTGACTTATAACTATGCGTCATGTAAAAACCTTTTCCTCGCCAAGCCACATTCGTGACAGAGAATAGGAATAGAAGTAGGGGGAGGATGGCATGAAAAGAGAATATTGAGAAACAAGTGCAGTAAGAATATAAAAAGGGGTTGGATAGTGGAAGATAGAGAAATTGAATAGGTAGGGGAGGTAATGAGGAGAGTGGAAGGAGATCAAAGAGAAGATATAAAAAAGCTATAGGTGGGGGTAGATAATAAGGAAGTAATGATGAGATTGAGAAAGGACAGGAGGTAGCATGGAGAGGTACAACAAAGAATGAGGGAGGTAGGAAAAAGAGTATTAGAGAAAGGGTGGAATATAAGGCTATATTGGGTATTGGGAGATGTGGGAATTGAGGAAAATGAAGATGCAGATCAAAGGGCAAAGGAAGAAGCATGGGAAAATGAGGAGGACAAAGAACTGGGAAATGTATTGTCATGAGGAGAGTGGGAGCAGAGGAAAAAGAGCGAGAGGAGGAGTTGGAAGAATTTTTGGATCAAAGAGAGAAATAGGCAAGCATATTTTGGGACAGGAGCAGGAGGAGAAAGGGGACATGGAGGAAAAAGATAGGAGAGCCAGTTTTTGGTATAGATGAGGACGAACCATAGAGGCATGAGAGGAGTGGGGTATATGGAAGAGAGGGGTAGCTGTGTATGTGGAGGAATAGAAAGCAAGAATCACATATTAATCCATTGCTTGTTATGGGAAAAAGAAAGCGAGGAAGTATAGACGTGATAGTGGAGAGGAATATGGGAAAAAGAGGGATGGGTTGAAATGGATAGGTTGTTGTTTGGACAAGAAGGAATAGAAAGAGTTTTGGAGTTTCATAGAAGGATGAAATAGATGGAAAGAAACAGGAAAGTTGGAAGAATAAGGGACGGGGAGGAAAGGCGAGGAGTACTAATACAAACATGGAGAGAAAACTGGAGAGGATGGGGGAAGGAAAGGATGGAGGAGAGAAGAAGGAAAATGTTAAGGGAGGCCAGAGAGAGACTGAGGAAGTTAAGGGAGAGAAGAAGACAAGAGAGCGCAAGACTGAGCAGCCAAATGGTACCCATTACAAGTACCATGGAGCTGGTAAGTACAGGGAAAAGGAATTGAATAAATTGGGAATTGAAAGTGGAGAGAGGAAGGTTATAAAGGGATTAAATTGTAAAGGGTAGTGGAATAATGCAGATACTTTAGTATAGTTAGAAAGCAGGAAATGGAAAAAGTTTTTTTTTAAAAAAAAAAGGGGGGGGGGCAGAACTTGATGATTGAGGACAGGGGGAATGGCGGGACAGTATGGGCAATGCTTGCAGATCCTTGCAACGTTTTATTCATCATTATTATAACATAATTATTATGGGACACTAGTTTAAAGTATAATATTACATTAAAAAAGTGGGCAGAAGTGGAGTTTTTTTTGCTCCAAAGATTGATAATTTCTTTTGTCCCAATATCTCCCACGCCAGCATAGAGCCCCAAATACTCCTACCTAACAAAGCCTGTTAGCAATTCACGGCTGTCTCAACTGGCAAAGGCAGTACAGAATATCCCTCTAGCCAGGAACACAATTTAATGTCCCTCCGAGGTCAATGTAACACACAGTGTTCCCAACGGACCAGGTGGGCCAGGCCGAAGGACAGCCGGGCCTGGCCTACAAGAACCCCTTAGGATTTGGCCTGGCCAGAGCCTATAGTCCTCGGAGTAACTGAGCCAGGCCGGGCCCGGTTACCTATAGCCTGTATAGGCTTTGTACTACTTGCCTTTTGGAGCCCGCTTAGCCAGATGTTTGCTTCCCTTTTGTTTTCAACTTCTGTTCAACCTGACTTGCGTTCTCCCCAGATTTCACCTGCCTAGCGAATTCTCTCTATGCATTACTACTTGGTCCGGTAGTAGCACCTGTTCCAAATGATTTATTTCTGGTGGAAAGGACAATGCCAAACCTTTGCAAATTATAGGTAGTCGAACACATTCTCGTGACTGAACCAAATCTAAACCTCTTAAAGGCTCCCCAGGGGGAAGAAAAAAACAATGAAAAATGAAAGAAACTAAATGCGAAGTGTTTGGAAACATTTTCTAAATTTGACGCCATGATTTCCATGACAACAGTTTTTCAATTCCAAGGGTCCGGCCTATAGGTGCCCATCAGGCCTGATAGGCTTCCGTAGGCTGATGCAAATCGGCCTATATCGGCATAGGCCATTCCTCGGAGTGGCCTGCATTGGCCCGGCCAACGGCCTGGCCTGTTGGGATCGCTGGTAACACATCATGTTAATAGTTTGCAACTGTAGTGGCAGTGGAGGTATAGGATCTGGACTTTATTAGGGATAGTCCGTTCTCTTTGGTGAGATATTCTCGTTGATTATTGTTGGTATTGCGGGACAGACCGGAGATCCTATGTGTAGTCGCCGGCGTTTAAGATTCCTATAATCTTCCGGTGTAAACTTCAAACCTAATTTGTGGCATAAACAAGCACCCCATCTAAGTGTCCACTCACTATCACTATCTCAAACCAGCGACCCTAGTCCTCGACGGCCCCCGTATCCGCCAAGGGAACTCCCGTTCAGAGCGCCTGAGGTATAGTATCTCAAACCGTTGGGCAAGAGAGCTCGTCATTGCAAATTCCTTTTGGGGGGCAACAGGTCCCTGCAGTGCTTTTGTTACTGGCTACTGATTGGTGATGGTAGATTACGGTTTATTGTGGAAGTTTGGGATCTCTGGAGGATATCTCAGGAGTGAGGTAGATTATTTTTGAGATTTAGATATTTATATTAAGGAGGAGATTCTCTCGATATGTCGTTCGTTCGTTATTTCGGGAAACCGCAGAGAAATGGGGGAATGTGTGGAGACATAGGGATAGGTGTGATGACCTATAGAGATCATGGCGCGTTAATTGTGTTTTATCCATACACCTGTCTTTAGCGTTGATTTACAGGAGAGAGACAAAGATTTGACAAACGAAGCGGCCACAGTCGTTTATCAAATGATACCTCCTACATTTAACCAGACGCCACCTACTTTCCAAGCAAACGCACTCATTCCTGTGATACAGTCCTCCGCTGAGCCATCAGATTTCCACCGTTATCCACCGTTAAGGAATTTAACTATTGGTAACTCCACCAATAGTTTGTAGGCCTTACAGTCACCATCCTTCACTTTTAAGAAAAAAATTAATCCAACAATCTAGAGACCAATAGGATCTTCCTGTCTGCCTCAGCCACCTAGCAGGGACAGCCGGCAGTCCGTCCCCCAGGCCCGAAGTCGGGCAACCCAAACGCTTGTGTTCCCTGCCGTTAAGATGGTCTCGGGCTTGTGCACCTGCTAGAAAATATTGGCTAAATATTTGTAAGGCTAACCACCAAGGGACAAGGGCAGCAAGGAAAGGGGGGGAGTAAAGGATAAAGATTACCTTGTCTCTTCAAAACAGTTTCTAACCACTGGCTCTCAGAAAATATTGCCAGGCCACCGACCTCTTATACGTCAATCTTCAATAACCAAAGATTTACCAACCTGCAGCAATATATCCCTTTGAACCCCCCTCCCGTCTCGGGAGCAACTGTAGAAGCGTCGACCCAAGTGAACCAAATGAAAACAGGATCTATGTACTTTAGAAATTTGCCCCGCATCGAAACCACAGTAAAAACTAGAATAATTGCATCCCACACATAGACGTCCTGAATTTCCTCCTCCGGATCAGATGGAGAAATTCGCAGCGAAAAAATCTTTCTTTCTTTCAGCTCTCTGCTAAGATAAATAAGAAAATACAATCGAACTAGGATAGGCAACTCCAACGTCCTAGCGTGAGGTCTCATTATTTCTATTTTCTAAAGTGGCTAGAATCTGAGTAAATATTCTGATCCCGAGGATGGACCCTGGCTGAGCAGGGAACTCTTGGATTTCGGTAGGATATATGAAGACGACAAGTGAGAATGGAGGGAGAATGCCTACGCGCGAGTCAAAATTCCCGGAAAAAGACCGGAGAATATCTTGAAGGAATGAATAACTCCGGAACCACTAATATTGAGAGCGATGGTAGCAGTGCCTCGGGGTGGGTCAGGGTGGGAAAGAGTTTGGTTAAGGTGGGGGGGGGCGCGGGGGGGGGGAGTGAAGAATCCAGCCAGCAGGGGTCTCGGCTAGCCAACAAACCATCGAGTAACCAAGGCCCACAAAGCAATTACAAGAGCTTATAGCTATAATTCCCCGTATGGCATCAATCCTCCACTATGCACTATCCCGCCATATATTTGAATACTACTATCTGCCTTTGCCATCTCTGCAATTGCCCTGCTCGCTACTATTCGATAAGAAGCTCAGCTTCTGAAATATTCAATGATATCCCCTCTCTCCCCGCTCCCCCTTCCGTCTCCACTCTCCCATCCCAACCCCCAAGATCTCGCTACAGAGTGCCGTAGCATAGGGATACTTGTGTTTTCACGAACCACAACACTACTCATCGCACTTCTCTTGCACTTTGCGAAAACCTGAGTCGCGGGGTGCAGGAATTGCTGGAGGGGAAACCTAATTAATGGTAGAGCGCGCGATGCGATCTGGGCTCAATACTCAAGCCAGTTTAGCACACACGGCCGATACACTCTAGCGCCTAACTTTTCTAGTCGGTGGCTCCTGATCAAATCCGTCTGNACTGCGTACTAGTAGTTTTAATGGCGTCACAACTCATCACTCGCATAGCTTTGCAATCCGGACTTCGCTATTTCTCAGCTCGACTAGAGAATCTTTCTACTCACGACCCCGAAATGAAAGACCGTGGGGCATAGTGCCACAAGCGTCACAACTGATATCTCCAGCCGGATAATTGTAAGTAATAATCAACCCCCTCTCAAAAAAACAAAAAAATTCCAACATAGTATCCGATAGTTGGCTAGAGCACAACACACGCACTTAAGGAAATAATTGGGGATGAACAAAAGCAAAATAACGTAGAAAACAGAAAGTGTTGGAAATAGCCGAGAACCGCACCGGCATATGCTACTACTCGGCATGCTCACTGCTCCAACATGCTTCAAACCTGTTCGGCATGTCTAGAACATGCGCGAACATGCTCAAAACATGCTCGAGAGCGGGAAACCAGCATATCTGGTATGATATCCGTTTATCCTCCCATTCATTTCGTTTCCCGAGAGTTTGCTGGTTCTTTTGTACGGCCGCTCTTTGGTTATTTTGTTGGCTCGTTCGTTTGTTCGATTGCTTATTTGCGTCCTCGTCCGCCCGTTAGTTTGTCTGCTTATTCACACGTTTGATTGCCTACCTGCATTCCAGCCCGTCCACTTGTCTGTTCCCACCTGTTCGCTCCCCTCCCGCCACTTGTTTGTTGTTTTGGCGCATTTACTTTGTTGAGCCAGAGGTTCTTGTTGTGCGCTTTGGAAAAGTGCTTCCGACGGAGAAGGATATGATCGTCAAGGAGGTTATAGACCGCCGGGAGTCTTTGTTCCTGTATTTCTTTTGTTAGCACGGGAGCGCGGAAAGCAGTAGGAACGCGGAAGTCAATGGGAACACGGAAGGCAAATTGGAGAGTCTTTGGGGAGTCGATCGTTTTTCTGTCTTTTGTTAGCAAAGTTACGAACGGGAACATGCTGAGAAAAGGGAAAACTTATGTGGGTGAGCGGAAGAGATAAGGGAACGAATGGGAGATGTCTTTTTGTCGTTCATTTATACTCCTTTCTTTTCCGGTCAGTTTAGTTGAATGTGAATCCGAGCAAATTGTCGCAAGAATTTTTGAGTGTGTCTTTCAGTGTGTTTTCAGAGAGAAGAAGCGGAGAGAAATTTTTTTCCTTACCCCTCTTTTCACTGCTGCCTGAAAACCTTGGCGTTTTGTTTCGACCGAGTGATAGTTTATGATCTCGCGATCGTTGCTCCGGGGAAGCTGTTTAAAAGAAAGTACTACAATAGACAGATAGTTGACCCAAGCAGCTAGGAAAAACTTGTGCCAATAATCATAAGGTTAAAATATCTGGTAGCAAATAAATTCCGCCCCCTGAAGAGTTCCAACTCTTAACTCAGCACTGTATAAACTATTCCAGGAAAACTCAAACAACATTAAAACGCCCCAATGGTCACTAGCGTGGAGTCACAGTTCTGAAAATACTTTAGCAATATAAAGAGTAGTATCCCATGATTCCAATTCGTGCCAGCTGCCCACCGATTCAGCTGGCTGAAACTATATATCGGCCAAATTATCCCCCGTAGCCATACGCAGTATAACACCAGCAAACTTCTCTCTATCCTCCTATTTCTAGGCAATGCTCTCTCATTCTCTAAATATGCCACCCCCTGTTGCCACCGACCACCTACTCCTAACTTCTTAAACCCAAGACATGTAATACTACGTTATCGGACTACACCCTGTTGATAACACTTCCATGATTCCGAAAGCCATAAACGACAACTTGCCCCCTAGCAATCCAACACCTTCGTTCATTTTGGCACCAATTTGCCAAATTCAAGTCACTATCCTAAATTAAAAAGATAACCGAGATAACAGAAACTAGAAACCAATAACCCCGGAAATGAAAGCACCAAATAACCTGTTGATCCTCTTCCGTGAGTAGCATAATTTCACCGAAGCATTGGTGTATTGGTTGCCGCCCTTGTTGCTCGAGATCGTTGCCACTGATATATTCCGAGATGACGGTGCGGGCGCTTGGTGTGGAGAGTGAGATGGTAGGTGAGACAATCAAGAGCACCAGCTGTAGGGAACTTGGAGGTCTCTAGCACTATATATTCAGCGATTCTCGGACCCATCTTCCGTAAGCTATTGCCCCACGCTAGGAAAGCCACACACTAAACTATTTTCCAGTGACTCCCGAGATCCTGCTCATTCCTCAGAGTGATATCATATACCATTTGGCCAATTAGCAATAGGTTTTTCCAACCTGGCATTTGGTGATGTGGTAACAGGTCGAATTACCCACCCTCTCCCTTCCCCCATTCCTCATCAGCTTTTCACGGTAGTTATTATCATCATTTTTCGTCTCGGCTAGCCTACCGACACCGTCGATATCGATAGGCAGTGGCGAGGTTTACCTATCAACCACCGACTAGGAATGAATATTTTACGTCCATACTTTCACAGGACATTTCAGCCAAGCCTTGCAATGGGCTAGCCCAGGTCGAAAAAAGGGCCGACCCGGCCCAGCCCAAGCTCAAGGAAGTATAGCCCGGGCTAACCCAACGAGCCCATCGGGCCCCCGCACAGGTGAACAGCCATAAAAGAGATGAATGTAGATCTATTAATACTAGATCAAAATACAGAATTGCCAATGAGAACAGATGGTGCTTGAAATAGGAGATGAACACAACACAGTGAGAAATAGTAGTGATTATTTTCAATAGAAAGAGTGAATTTTATATGGACTGCCAACTTCGGAGGCACTCGGTTGACTCAATTGTTTCAGCATTGAGAGAGTGACGGGAGTAAGAAATAGTCCTCTTGCCTCCTGAGAATACGCGTTCAGGTTCGGAAGACATGGCAGGAATTGATAGGAGGGTAATTGCCCATGCCGCAAGTGTTGGGTATTCGCTTTGTTGACGATTCTCCTGCCACCAACTGGAAGGAAATTAGCAACATAGGTGTGGGAAATAGGAAGAAGGAGGGAGATACCGAAAAGATCTGATATTTCATTGGGTGGCAAGACGAGATCTGAACTTTCAAACCTCCAAACTGCGCGACAATCTGAGAGCACATGAATCCAATATGGATTAGTTCTGCACTAAACATTCTAGATATAGAGATGGTTGGGTTGGATCTTACCGCTTGTAGTAAAGCGCTTCCGGAAAGCCATGTGCTCGGACAATCGTTTCCCCGGTGATAACGGATTGCAAGACACCATACAAACCTTAAAGATAAGGCTAATCCTTTGGCCGGGCCCACCGGGCCGCCCGGGCTTGTCCCCCCCTCAGCCCGGCCCAGCCCAATGAGCCCGACCCAGCCCAATGAATAGCCCGGGCTAGCCCAACGAAGGCCCGACCCATTGCAAGGCTTGATTTCAGCAGCTCCCCATCCAAGGCAGATGATAAACAGCCGTACCCGCAACTAAGCAACTTTGTGACACCATCAATTAGCCCCAAAGTCCCATTGAAAATCTCTACGTAGAAACCCTAAAATAAATCGTTTTACTCGAACGACCCCCTTCTTCATTTTTACGAGATCACAACAATCGGTAGTAGGTCGTCGAGAAGTTTGCAGAATGGTCAATAGTCAGTCTCTCTCGGGAATCCCCTGAACTAGCTACATATAGGGGTAGTCCCCTTACCCATAGTCTCTCTGAGTGCTGACGACGATACCTCGCGGCTATATACTGAGAACACGTAACCACCACTCTCTGTCCATTCTCATATACCTAACAATGTGCTACCTGACCCACAAACATATAAGGCTCACAGAAATTGGAACACATAATATCCAACAGTCCGCACAATGTAGGCCGTGTTGGCTGTCTCCCAGAAGGGCTTCTGGGGATGGGGGCGGGTAGAGCGGGAATGGCAGTTAGTGCCAGAATGTTTAGAACTGTTTAGAGCAGTCAATTATGCTGGGTGAGCTCTACCGAAAAGGTTTAAATTTTTAAACGGCGACGACGTTTTTAATGGCTGAACGACGAAAAACAACGACGACTATCAAACAGCGAAACCGCCTAACTTAATCGGCAACGAATGCCTAAAGGGCGAGCCGCTCAGATGGTGAAGCGGCAATGATTAGTCAGGCAAAGAAACTCTACACACGACTTGGTGCGAAAAGTGGGGAAGTTCGCTTTCGCTCTCAACACTATCGCTCGCTCTATCGCTCGACAGCACAACTACCGGTAACTAACTAACGGTGAAGACAGGAGTATAAATAAACTACAACAAAGGCGCCCTCCTATCCTTCCTATGATCGCTACACATCTCCATGTTAGTGCAGGTTCTTCCACACTCATCCACGCAAGTTTTCCATTACCCCGCATCCCCCTATGATTAGCCGTGCTAACAAAAGAGAAGCTTTATAAAGACTCCCACTACTGTAGAAACTCGAATAATTGAACCTGGAGCTAGGACGTTGGAATTGCCTTTGCCGGCAAGGTGCGGTACTGCTTTGCTTTTTCTTTGTCTTAGATCTGGGGCCATGGCGGCGCTGTTTTCACCCCCCTATCCAAGAGGGGAAATTTTGGACGTCCTGGCCTGAGGTTAGATTATTCGAGCTCCTACGGTATCCGTCGCCTCCGCTCTCTACCTTGCACTCTCCCGTTTCCGACGGATACATCTTTCCCTCCCGAATGCATAAATCCAAAGCGCATCTCCGAAGCCTCTCTTTGAACAAACAGGAATCAAAACGAACGCTCTAAATGTACAAGCATGTTTCAAGCATGTCGAGCAGTATCCACGATTTCCAACACGAGATTATTCCTATCACCCTATCACTAAGGAGTATTACCGCATGGCGTCAATGCTATTTATTAAACTTCTCCAAATCAAAATATTTCCTTGAGCCCCCCCCCCCCGCTAGACCTACGCTTAGTTGCGTGTCGAAACCGATTGGGAATACTCCTCCTTGCTGACTTGGATCTGTCAAAATCTCAAGTACTAAGTTCGATAACAAGATTTAGTTCGGCGCTTGTTTTTTCTACAAGATTTGATGAAAAATTAATGTTCTGAAATTGACAACCAGAAACGCTATCATACATAGTTAAAAAGAAATAACGAAAATTAAACTTTCGCCACTAGCTGTTAAACCACTTTGCACTCATTCAACTAGAAGCCTGAATAACGAGTAAAGGTACCGAATCTATCATCCATGGTCCCATGGAGTACCGGTGTGGGAGGTTTGATGGGTCATCCCTTCACTAAATAGTGTATAGCTAGGCTGTGCCTTGTGGGAATAATTGCCCCGCGATCGGCTAGGTACTGTACACCGTGATCTGAAATGTTGTATCAAAAAGAAAATATGAAGGAGCCTCATATGCATAAAATTCCACATGCCAAGCATTCATACCTCTCAAATAGAACCACTCTTAGAACTTCCCATGCATCCGCTCCATGCCGGCTGTGTACTCGTGTGGTGCGGTAATTCCAGTTTTTTGTAGAGTATGGGGCTCCACGCAACGAGCGTTGGAAGGTCTTGACACCCCCCACCCCCACACATTTTACACCAAAAGCATCCCACTTCGTGGGCTCAATGAACATGTTTTATGGGGCAAACGCTGGTGATAATTCTTATACACATCATAGGAACTTTTGCATGAAATTTCATTGGGCAGCCTTGTTGTACTCTCTGGTTGCATTGGCCAAGTTATTGCCGAGATATGATACAAGTACAGTACAGTACAGTACCGCATCTGACATTATAATAAATTACCCAACAACCCGACATCCCTCAATCTCTTGACAAGATTTTCTTTTTTTATATAAATATGTTTTACCAGAGGGGATATTCCTATATCTTCCCTAATAATGGTGATTTAATCACCGATATATTTTTATTTCCATTGAAAATGCCTGATAGACCTAAAAAGATAGCGTATCTTTGGCACAGAAGGGAGAGTGATGCCAAGATCTTCTCCACACTAGTTGCACTCTACTCGTAGTGTGCATGTCTACAGAATACTGGTTCCGGGCACAGTAGGTCCCACCTGACTCGCATTTCTCCACTCCTTCACGATTCAGAACTCTGTCGTGTTTTCCATACCATCTACTGGATCTGAAGTGCGCTCTAAAATTTAGATAGGTTTTCGTGGATGTTAATGTTCTCTGGGTGGAGGCGAAGGTGGATCTAAAAAAACACTTGATCTTGGTTATCGCTAACAGCATGAATTACAGCACCCGTACCTTTTTTGTAAAGGGGGTTTGATCAACGGGTAGTACTGTACGGTACTTTGCTTCCCCGCTTGGATACACTATCCCACTAAGCATTCTTGGTGATTGGGTATCCCCATGACTAAACGAGCTACCTAGCGACCGAGATGGAACAGATCATAAAGGTGAATACCAGATCCCACTGCTCGAGTACGTACCGTACAGGTAGTTACTTGCAAGAAATTCAGCCATTCTATGTGTTCTGTCAATCGGCCGAACCAGCGCTGCCAAGCCGCGAACCCGCCGTACAAAACAATAAAAATCGGAGATCAACCCCCCCCTTCACTCCAACAGTATTGGATAGAAACATGCTTCTCGCATAAGATCACCCCAGGGACCCTATCCAGGTCCGGGAAAAAAAGTTAAAACTCAAGATAATACTACCCTGAGACTCCAATTAAATTTGGATTGTTTTTTTTCTCAGGAGAATTCTTATCGGGCGGTGGTTACCGGAGGAACTATTTAGGTGGTATTTTCAGGTTGGGATATTTTCCATTCACGTAGTCTTCTCGAGTAAATTATGTTCTCACTCGAGCGATCGGTGGGCGGTTCAGTCGGCACTGAGTGCGGTACTCGAGGGGGTGGATATGCAGTTGGAATCGACCTATCGCGATGCCGGATTAAGTTAGATGGGTGTCAATGCTGCAAGTACGAGTATTGAGTTAGTCACATTTAAGCGCCTCTCGTTTGAGGTACTGTACAGTATACTCGAGTATCTGAGATTTGTAATTACTTTGGCTCCTGCTACTACAACATAGCACTCCCGTGACTCTTAAGTTATGGATTTAATCAAATCATATAAACGCAAAGAGCTGCTGTATAAGTGGAAGATAAAAAGGTATGGTATCATAGAAAGAATATCACAATTAGGCATGTGAATATATGTGATGAAATGTTTAAAATACAGTCTTTATAAAAAGTTATGATGAAACGAACTTCCCCTCTCTCCTCAATTGCCCCTCCCTCACCAACTCAGGGCACCAGACAGGAAACCCCCACCCTACAATACCACGATCTGTGAAGTAGTGAGATTCCGCTCCACCAATGACCTTGCCTAGTAATTGTTGTTTCATGAATTTACCGAATAGGACGATGGACGATATATTCTTAACACCTTCCCGTGTAATCACATGGAGTAATGTATTGTATCATACTAGACCAAGAAAACCCATTTCTGACCCGGCTAACAGTAAATATCCGGGAACCACATTTCTCTCCCTCGACGATCACTAGATAATACACATTTGGGAAACACTCTTGCGCTATTTTTACTGGTAGACTACTACTCGAGTAGCTCTTAAACATCGCACGAACACTAACGAATGATTCATCACTCACATAAACTCAATCCCTAACCCTTCAATACGCTAATACTTGCTAGGACTTAACCCTACGAGTACTGGTAGCCTCGCTGCGGAGATTGAATGGGTCTCAAAAAAGGTGCCAATTATCCACCAATCTAGAGCAGTCACGATACTGCGCCGGGTCGGTACTTGATGGTGGTGATCTCTTATCATGCACAACATCACACTATCCTTCAAAAAGCCCGTGTGCTGTCTGGACTATCCGATAGAGTCGCTGTCCTACGCATGAATTTACAACCCAACATTTACGCTTTCTCGCTCGCTCACTGGGAGAGTCCCCGCCACCCGCTAAAAGTGGGCAACCCTGGAAGGGCACGCGGAGTAGAAGCAAGCAAGAAGGTTTATACGAGGGGATACTTAAAAAATTCGGTAACTACCGGCGGTGGGTGGCTACAGAATCCAAGGATTATTATTCAATTTTCACGATCATGTTGTCTGGAAAGAGATAAAACCTTTCGTCGATATCCGGACCGGTTGCATGGAGGTTACACCTAATTGAATAATTGGGAACCGTGGCCCACAGGGAATTTTCACTATTTCAATGAACTTGTATGAAATTGGACACTTTGCGATCCTAATTTGCGCCTTCTATTAATTGTCTTAAACGACTGCAGTGCGGACCGCTGGGATCTGGGTGGAATGACCAAAACTTGGCAGTATGCAATAGCGGTCGTGTTCTCAACCTTAACCCACAACTGTAGTTGATCGCGAGTAACTGCTGCGGTAGGAAAGAAAATTATAGCTGGATTTAGCTGCGCCCAGACTCGGGGGCTATTTCTTGCATGAGTGCCTGGGTATGGTAGGGTGGGTGAATTTATCTGGAGCGGGGTTGAAGGATATGCGGTGCATGTATCTACCAATCACCTGAAAATTTATGATACGGTACGATAGCAAGGAGCTGATATTCCATGGGTGACAGAGTTGTGTGGGGGTAGCTGAACACATCACTTCACTCAGACCCATTTCGCCGCCTTGAGAGAAGGGTAGTCTTCAGGCTTCCCAACCATTCTAGCTCTCCCATACTCCACCCGTTGAAAATTATCCATACGAGCGTCAAAGAACACACATTCGGTTCCTACGTTGCCAAAACAAAACTCCTCTCAATTCAACAGTCAGTCGATAAAATGGGCAATTTTTTCTCAAGCAATTCCCCAGACACCCAACCCGCGACGCAACGGTAGGCTCCTAGAGTGTCGCCTGTGTTTATTTGCGCTTTCGTATACTAATACCAGTTGATACGTTTCTGGCTCCGTCTGCTGGCAGTGACATTATGGGTGACTTTAGCGGCAATAGAGGTTCCGGCAATCGATACAACTCCGGCAATACCACCCACAATTACTACGGAGGAACGAGCCCGTCTGAGAAGCAGACCGAAATTTTGCAATGCTTATACAAGTCTGCATACAAGTTACAACGAAGTCGGATTCAGGAGCCAGCCGAGGGAACGTGCACTTGGGTTACGGAACATCCAAAGTATAGGGAGTGGGCGGGGAAAAAGGCGGCCAGTCTCCTCTGGCTATCGGCGGACCCGGGTTACGGAAAATCTGTCATGGCCAGATTCCTCGTGGATCATCTGAAAGCTCGAACTGATGCCATCGTTTGCTACTTCTTTTTTAAGGATGACAGCGAAGAACAGAAGAATGCGAAATTCGCCCTTTGTGCCATACTTCATCAGCTTTTCTCGCAGAAATACTCGCTTTGCACATATGCCGAGAAAGATTTCAAGGACACGGGCGAGAAGTTTGCGGAGGAGGTGGATACGCTTTGGGATATTTTGGTCAAGGCGGTGGCTGAGGGGGGGTGCGGAGATGTGATCTGTGTAGTGGATGCCCTAGACGAGTGCGAAGAAGAGACCCTGGCCCCACTTATCCGTCATGTAACCCGCCTGCCCGGATCCCACGCTTCCGATACACCTTTGAAGTTTCTAGTCACAAGCCGCCCATACCACAACATCGAGAGAGGCCTTGGCTCACGTGCAACTACGATCCGGCTGAAAGGAGAGGACGAGATCGATGCTATTACTTCCGACATTACTCGTGTGATTAATGAGGGCATTGAGGACCTGGAGAGATACTGGGAACGGCCTGGAGAGCTCGGATATTTGCGAACTCTCTTAGAATCTTCCGCCGATCGGACATTCCTCTGGGTTTCTCTAGTTCTCGGGATTTTGAAGGAGAGTAAGGATGACTCGCGGGAGGAGTTTACTGACATTGTCACTACTGCGCCGCGTGATCTAGCAGAGCTGTACACCAAGATTCTTGATAAAGGCGCATCTCCCGATAAAGCCCGACGAATCTTGAAGATAGCGGTAGCCGCTGCAAGGCCTCTCACACTTCGAGAAATGAGCATTGCATTCAGGATCAGGCGGAACAACTCAATTGAGAACCTCGAGCATCTTCCCGGTGGATTCGAAAGGACAGTGAAAAATTTGTGCGGGCTTTTCGTGCGCGTGATTGATTCGAAGATCTACCTGGTTCACCAAACTGCAAGGGAATTCTTGATTAGGGGGTCTTTGCCGGGTCGGGGAAACTGGCAGTATACATTATGCCCCAAAGATTCTAACCTTATGATTGCTGATATTTGTATTTCCTATCTTTCACGAGAGGAGTTTGCGGGCAGCCCATTGGCGATAGATACTTCCGGTAGTATCTCGGGGAAGGCTGTTAATGATTATCTCCAGAAATACTCGTTTCTCGATTACGCAGCCCGACACTGGCCAGATCACTTTCGGGATTCGGAGGATCGGGGGATGGAGTTATTTGAGCTTACAAGACTGATTTGTGAAGATGGGTCTAATCACTGTCTGACATGGTTTCAGGTTTACTGGTACAACACCCGGTGGCCCGATACATTCCCCAAAGATTCCACACACTTGATGATAGCGTCATGGCTTGGGCAGGGGATGGTGGTTGATCGACTGCTGGAGGAGGGTAGAAGTATCAATGCTCGATCCGAAATATATGGCACTGCGTTGAACATAGCGGTTATCCGGAAGGACCAGGATGTGACCGGAAGGCTACTGCGGGGGAACGTCAAAGCCTATCTCGGTGGGAAAGAGTATAACATCTTACATGTGAAGAGTCCTCTTGGTTTAAATTAACTGATACATGACTAACAATAAACAAGCATTGCTTCACAGACTGTATGTGAATTTCCAGTCACCAGCGAGAGCGAGATCAAGAGCTGATTCGGAATGTGTTTTGCGTTACAGAAGGCAAGTTGAAGCCCTGGATCAAGTCTAGTGCAGGCTGTCGTGTTTCTGACACCGGAGCATGGAAAACGATAGAAAGTAAGTGGACGGCGATCGGAATGTTGGGCAACCATCTCTTCTAACACCGGGGTGACCCATGAGCGTAGAGCGTAAGTTGCAATTACCATTACGATAACAAAGAATAAGGTTTGCTAATTTGAGTTGAGATACAGGAGGTAGGGGACTGGAAAATAGTACAGATGGCAGGGGTAACGGCTAATTTCAGAGCTGGGGATGCTATAGCTTGTATGTAGCCAGACCAAGCAAACTAAAGCTAGGGAGGAATCACTAACCCCGGGTTCGCTGAGGGTTGCAGGAGGTGAGTGAGCGAGGTCAGCCGGTTCTGGGGCGAGCCAATTCCTGACCTATGATTGACTGAGCGATTTAGCGTGTAAGTGAACAGGATCAACCACGGTTCTCGGATGAGCCAATTGCTGACCTCTGGCTTGCTGAGTGTTGTAGCGAGTAAGTGAACGGGATCAACCACGGTTCTGGGACGAGCCAATTGCTGACCTCTGGCTTGCTGAGTGTTGTAGGAAGTAAGTCAACGGGATCAACCATGGTTCTGGGACGAGCCAATTGCTGACCTCTGGCTTGCTGAGTGTTGTAGTATGTAAGTCAACGGGATTAACCACGGTTCTTGGACTAGAAAATTGCTGACCTCTGGCTTGCTGAGTGTTGTAGGAAGTAAGTCAACGGGATCAACCACGGTTCTGGGACGAGCCAATTGCTGACCTCTGGCTTGCTGAGTGTTGTAGGAAGTAAGTCAACGGGATCAACCACGGTTCTGGGACGAGCCAATTGCTGACCTCTGGCTTGCTGAGTGTTGTAGTATGTAAGTCAACGGGATTAACCACGGTTCTTGGACTAGAAAATTGCTGACCTCTGGCTTGCTGAGTGTTGTAGGAAGTAAGTCAACGGGATCAACCATGGTTTTGGGACGAGCCAATTTCTGACCTCTGGCTTGCTGAGTGTTGTAGGAGGTAAGTCAACGGGATCAACCACGGTTCTTGGACGAGCCAATTTCTGACCTCTGGCTTGCTGAGTGTTGTAGGCAGTAAGTCAACGGGATCAACCATGGTTCTGGGACGAGCCAAGTGCTGACCTCTGGCTTGTTGAGTGTTGTAGGAAGTAAGTCAACGGGATTAACCACGGTTCTTGGACTAGCCAATCGCTGACCTCTGGCTTGCTGAGTGCTGTAGCTTGTAAGTCAACGGGATCAACCATGGTTCTGGGACGAGCCAATTGCTGACCACTGGCTTGCTGAGTGTTGTAGTATGTAAGTCAACGGGATCAACCACGGTTCTAGGACGAGCCAATTGCTGACCTCTGGCTTACTGAGTGTTGTAGCGAGTAAGTGAATGAGATCAATCACGGTTCTGGGACGAGCCAATTGCTGACCTCTGGCTTGCTGAGTGTTGTAGTATGTAAGTGAACGGTATCAACCACGGTTCTGGGACGAGCCAATCGCTGACCTCTGGCTTGCTGAGTGTTGTAGGCACTATGTCAACGGGATCAACCACGGTTCTGGGACGAGCCAATTGCTGACCACAGGCTTGCTGAGTGTTGTAGGAAGTAAGTCAACTGTCAACGGGATCAACCACGGTTCTGGAACGAGCCAATTGCTGACCTCTGGCTTGCTGAGTGTTGTAGGCAGTAAGTCAACGTGATCAACCACGGTTCTTGGACGAGCCAATTGCTGACCTCTGGCTTGCCGAGTGTTTTAGGCAGTAAGTTAACGGGATCAACCATGGTTCCGGGACGAGCCAATTTCTGACCTCTGGCTTACTGAGTGTTGTAGGAAGTAAGTCAACGGGATCAGCCATGGTTCTGGGACGAGCCAATTGCTGACCTCTGGCTTGCTGAGTGTTGTAGGAAGTAAGTCAACGTGATCAACCACGGTTCTTGGACGAGCCAATTGCTGACCACTGGCTTGCTGAGTGTTTTAGGCAGTAGGTCAACGGGATCAACCATGGTTCTGGGACGAGCCAATTGCTGACCTCTGGCTTGCTGAGTGCTGTAGTATGTAGGTCAACGGGATCAACCACGGTTCTTGGACGAGCCAATTGCTGACCTCTGGCTTGTTGAGTGTTGTAGGATGTAAGTCAACGGGATCAACCACGGTTCTGGGACGAGCCAATTGCTGACCACTGGCTTGCTGAGTGTTGTAGTATGTAAGTGAACGGGATCAACCACGGTTCTGGGACGAGCCAATTGCTGATCTCTGGGAACCTTGCTGAGTGTTGTAGGAAGTAAGTGAACAGGATCAACTATAGTCAAGACCTTTGCTAACACCTGGCTTCTCGCTTCCCTCAGGCTGTAAGTCAATATTCATTCCTCTAAAAAAAAAAACCTTCCTGCGTTGCTGATATATCTTTCTCTTCGCCACAGATCGTTTGTCCCTGATAATTGCTAAATCCCCCGTCAATCCTCCTAATTCCAGACTAACTTTGCACGTATTTCCTGCAATAGAAGGTACGAACTTCGAATCCCGATACTATATCCATGCGAAACCCTAACCAATTATTGCTGACACATCCTAGTTTGTATGCAACGCTCTATCCCTTCTTTTGCTACCAATTACTGAACCTTACTTGGCATTGTGTTACAGCTCGTTAGTCTATCCCTTCTTCCCTCTTCCTGCTTCTCCCACTAATGCATAACCCATCTCACAATGATTTGGGTAACATAGATAGTGAGTAATATGACTTGACTACCACTAACTCTATCCCCCCAGGGTATCCGCTAACCTTTCCCGTAGCCTGTGAGCCGTTCCCGTTTACTATCCCCACCCCCTGCGGACCATTATTCACCTCGCGGTAGTTTTGCATCCAGGATGCATCAGATCCGCCCCCATTGTCCGACCTGGGCACGACCTCCTCGCATTCTAGCTCTACTCCGGCGTCCAGTGAGTCTCATGTCCCACTTTTCTTGGAGGGGTTCTTTTTTTCAAACGAATACTTAGATCTTCTACTAATCGTCCAGCAGACTAAGGATCTAGAATGAGTTATTGTTTGAAGGCCTATCGCTCCTTCGATACGTTTACCGGTTAGCTGCCCCGCCGCCGCCTTTTTGCACCCCCGATGCTGCGAGCTGTTGCTGAGACCCGTTTTCGTAAATTCCATGATGTTAGTATTGGGGTGTAGGGGTTTGTGAGAGTCGGCTGTTGGCTCTTTGCGGTGTTTCTGTCTTATCGTGTTGATCTATCTATTACTATCTCTATCTATGCACTATATCGTGATTTTCAAAATGAGACATCTGATGATCTGAGAACCCACCCAATTGTCTATATTTCCCCTGCCCTAGTGCTCCATGTCGAACAAGGAACCCAGGGAAAGGGCAAAAACATGAGGTAAAAAACGGCATCCCCAGATATCTCTAACCCGATTGAAAATTCAAAACAGAGCTTCTGGCCACCACCCCGATGCTCCGGAGGCAAACCTTCCGATGAGTCGGGCCTTCGTTGGATTTGCCCAGGCTTTTTGTTGGGCTAGGCTAGGCTCGGCCTTGAGCTTCCTTGGGCTGGGTCGGGCCGGGAAGGCATAAACCTGGGTTGCCCGGCTAACCCGACCAATTTATTACCCCTTTTTTTTTTTTTTTTTTCACTTTTCGGTGATATTTTCGACTTCGTATTACTATACCATGGAAATTACCTTCTGAGCGCTCAGAATTCTGGAATCTTTGCCATTAGTAGAAAGGTGAACGGTGAAGCCTGTCTAAATCAAGTGGCGAAAAATTACACCACCCACGACGGTATGAGTGTCCCTAGATTATCGCCCAGGTTTAAGGTTTGAACAGTCTAATATAATCTAATTGCTCCCTTAGAACAATTGTTCCTTTTCCCAAATCCGATACCTGCTGGAGTTTCAAATCGTTTATGTATTAATCGCTTTCGAGCCGGTGGTTGGAGGATCGCCGACAAAAAGAATACCCGATACTTCGAACATGGGCCATGCTCTGTTATCCATTCCGATAATGTCTTCCGTACAGAGCGTGTATTCTCCGGAACCAAGATGACAATTCCCGACTCATGTCGCTCTCTCAATCCACCGACAATCGAGCCAACTCACTGCCCGCGAAGTTGCCACTCCTCCTTGTTGAGCATCAGCCATTACGTCGAAGAAAATTACCATTTGCCTCTGCATCATATCCTTTTACTCGTCACTTCGGCCACCCTCTATTCCCACCATTAATCCTGTATTGTATCCACTTAATATTAATGTTATATGCATATATATTTATCCTTTTAGTACTCTCCTTTTGTGGATAAGCCCAATGTGTTTGTTCGGTTAGGTCAGGCTGAATATTCGTTGGGCTTGGGCCGGGTCTACTCAGCCTTTTTTCAGCCCGGGCTAACTCAATAAAAGGAGGTAGCATAGGACCTGGCACGGGGGCTTCCATAAGCCACGGATGAGACTCGACAGTGTCTAGCAGTCCGCTTATAGAAGTGATATCTCAACTTAGGAGTCTTTAGCTCGGACAGCTGGCTAGTAGGTATTGACAAGGGACAGAACTGGATGATTGAGGACAGGGGCGGCGGCGGGACGGTATGGTATGGGCGATGCTTCATATTGCAGACCCTTGACCTTTTTTTTCTGCACCTTTATTATGTATAATATACTTATTATGGGACACTAGTTTAAAGTACATATAAAAAAGTGGGGCAAAGTGGAGATTTTTTCTGCTATGATACAAAGTTTGAAAATTTCTTTTGTCCCAATCTCTCTCTCCCGCTAGTACAGTGCCCCAAATAATTTTACCTAAAAAAGCCTGTCAGTAATTCATGCCCGCCCCAACTGCCCTGGGTAGTACAGTATATCCCTGTGTCAAGCAGCAAAATTTAATCCCCCTTCAAGGTCACAGTAACACATCATAGTAATAGTCTGCGATTCTCGCGGTAGTGGAGACATTAGACCTGGACTCCAGTCAAGATAGTCGGTTCTTTTGGCGAGGCCTCCCCGTAGCTTGTCGCTGACACTACGAGGAAGCCCGTATCTCAAAGGCATAGTTGCTAGTGTTTAAGGTTCCTATAATCTTCCGCATAAACCCATCCGAGCGGCCACCCATCATCAATACCTTAAACCAGTGACCCCAAGCCTCCCCCGCCCATTATATACACGAAGAGGTCCAAGTCCAGGGTGCCCCGGGTATGGGGTCTCAACCCGTGGTGCAAGCGAGCTCGTCCCTCCGAATTCCGATTGGGGGGGGCGACGACCTGCCCCCGCGGTCCTTTAACCACGAGTAACTCCGCCAATAATTTGCAGGCCCTACAGTCACCGGCCGTTACTTATAGGAAATTGATTAATCCAGCAATTTAGAGACCGACAGGATCTACCCGCCTACCTCGACCACTTGCCAGGCGTAGCTGTCTGTCCGTCCCTCAGGCCCGAAGTCGGGCGGACTAAACACTTGGGTTCCCTACTATTAGGTCTCGAACCTGTGCACCTTAGAGGAAAAAATGGTTAAACGTTTGCTAGGTTGACCACCAAGGAGTAGGGATTGTGAGAAAGTGGGGGAGCAAAGGATCATACTTACCCCGTCTCTCTAAAACATTTTCGAACCTCACGTTCTCAAAAAAAACGTGGCCCGGCCGCCTACCATAGATGCCAATCTACAGTTACAAAAGGTTTACCAATCTGCAACAATATATCCCGCTGAGCCCCCCCACCGTCTCGGGAGCAAATGTGTAGGAGTCGACCCAAGTAAGCCAAATGAAAACGGGATCCGGATTCCCCGGCTTTTTACCACACACTGAAACTGGCTAGAATCAGCGTAGATATTCATCCCCCGGCAATAGACGTCGGTTGAGCGGGGAGCGCTGAAAGTCCAAGTATCAAACGGGAATATGACAAGTGAGAACTGAGAGATAGTGCTGATGAGCAAAGGACAGTTCCCGGAGCATGGCCGGAGAACATGTTGAAGGGAGGAAAAACTCCGGAGCCATATAGTGGTGGGTGGTACCAGAGATATTGAGAGCAATGGTAGCAGATTTTAGGTACGGATGAGGGTGGGGAAAGAGTTCGGTTAAGTTGGGGGGGATGAATGCAGCAAGTAGGTGTCTCAAAGCAAACAAAGCAAACAGAAAAACTTGTGGCTATAATTCCCCGCAAGGCATCAATATTTCACGATACACTATCCTGCCATATATTTGAAAACTGCCACCTCCCCTTGTCACCTCTGCCATGACCATGCTAGCTACTATTCGGTGAGAAGACCAGTTTCTTGAGGATTCCATGATATCCCCTCTCTTCCCCTCCTTCACTCGTCACTGTTTCATTCCACTCCAATCCTACATAGCTTGCTACAGGGACCGACAACACAAGAACACCGACGTTCCAACAAACATCAATCTGAGAACCGACCCCTCAGACCCGAAAAGTTAATCAGCCACCAATATCTTCATGGCGCGGCGCACCGCGTTTCGTATAGCGCTTCCCCGCGACCTGATGCTGAGTCGCAACTGCCAACAATTGTCAAAAAAGAGTCCCTATGAACCTCAGAGCACTCAGCGCGAGCTGGGCCTCAGGCTCGAGCAAGTCCAGCATATACAATCAAAAACCCCAAACACCCTACGTCCACTCGGCGCTGTTTTCATAACGTCACAAATAATCACTCGCAACATTCAGCCACCGGGATCCCTTATTAATCCGCTCAACCAAAGATCAAGCCCCTATACCATTGTATTCTCCCCATTTCAGTTAGTTATTTTGAGCCATTCCCTGCACCATACCTGCCCACCTGTACTCACCACACCATCCTGGTAGGACCGACACCAGTCTCCTGCAAACTTTCGATACCCAAGCGGAAGGCCACCAAACCCAACCCCTCGCCCCCCAGAAGCACGTAGAAGATTGAAAACACAAAGCCCAGAATCCATTACTAGATCTAGGAGCTTGCACTTTCCTAGGTATAAGAAGCGCCAGAGAATACGTGTGCCGTAGACCTAGAGCATGTTACCGTATGATATTATAACGTTAACGTGTGGTTTCCCTGCTTCCTGCAGCAAGGGCTAGAGATGTAGCTATGGACAGCTTCTAGGGGCTTATGATGTCATGCCAGTTGTAGCGTTAGCAGCGGTAATATCACCTGCGGGGGGAGGAGGATGGCACGGCAGGAGGTACAGGCAAAACGGTGATATATACCCCTACGACACACCAGAAACCCCCGGGGTGCGCATAATCCAAGTCAAAGTCGCAGTTGTCATTCACACAATATCACTCGGCCACATTCAAGTGCTGCACACCAAGAGGCGCAAGCAGTAAGGTATGACAATACAGCCTTGTACTCCTATTCCTTCTCCCCAAACAAACTTAGCTATCCAACGTACATATAGTGTCCATCTCTTTTTAAAGGGATTAGCCAGGAAGAGAAAAGAGAACCCTGCACAGTGACCAGTTAAGCTATGAGTAAAAGGCGGAGAAAAATGGAGAGAATTTCAAATGCAAAAACAACACGACCAATGGGTACAAACAAACATGAATCAAATATATATTCCAGCAAAAAATTAAGATCGATATGCCCTGTAACTACCGCTAGTCCAGCGCAAGTAGAGGGTCATGGAAGTGGAGAACGAAACCGGTAAACACAGGAAAGAGGCGTTTTTTTAGAGTCAAGTCTCCTAAGTAGCAGTGGCGGAGGCGGCCGATTAATTGTCTTCGCCGTTCGTAGTAGGAATACCGACTTAACCAGAGAGTTCTAGTTCGAGGGGGTGGTGAGCTTCCCCCTGATTGGGGTCGGTGGATGTGTTCAGAGTTTTGTGAGATGCAGCCCCGGCCCCACCGTTCTTACCCCCAGTTCCGACCCCGATGGCGAAAGTGCCTCCAAAGTAGAGACTTCAGTAACTACCTGACCCTTGACCTTTCTTCTCTTGTGAGGAGCCCGAACAGACACCCTCTTGACCCGCTTGGCTCTTGGCTGAGGAGCATCTACATCGTCATCGTCACAATTGCTATCAAGCTCTGCTGTGGAACCCCGTTGATTGGCCTTCTTCTGGCCAGTGGTAGAGGGAACATGCTCTTTCTTAACCCGTTTGGAATTTGTCATTGGCGCGGCATCTCCGTCCAAATTGGAAAGGCCAGCCCGTTTCCGGTTTCCCCGGTGAGACTCCGCCCCCACACCAGAGTCCTCTTGAATAGAGACACTCTGCTCTGAAGATTTTAGATCATAATCTAACATAAAATCCTCGTGCTCAATCTCATCCAGGTCTGTAAGCTCACTGCCAGAATCACTGGGCTCATCAATGAGTTTACCATTCGCTAGATCGACTTTATGAGTCTTAACGGCGCGCTCAAAACTCACTCCAGTAAGACTAATCCAATTGAAGAGCAGACAATTATATGGCTGCAAGACGTCGTCACGTTTGCCAACCAGGCGCATTCCACCTTTCTTGGTAGTGGCTTTTGCCAGAGCCCGAAAATCCGCAAGAAGGTCGGTGCATACCGCTGCATTCTCGGCCGAAAAAAAGTCAACAGCGACTTTTATGCAAGATTGCTTATTCCGCACCTGGTGGGGGCAACCAGCTGGGACGAAGACAGCATCTCCAGTGGACTGATAGATACGGTATGAGCGAACATTGTACTCGGGTTTCCCAAGCTCAATTAAGTCCTCCTCGGTCAAGTAAAAAAGGGGGCGATTTAGGGGATCATCCACAGACGCATCCCGCTTCTTGAGAAATCTACGGATGGCCGCAGAGCTTTCTGGAGGAAATATATCCCAAATAGCCCCACACTTCGGATATCCGTAAACTTCCTTCCATCGCTTATTAGCAGCAGGAGTAGGTCCGCCGCTTTGATGAACCAGGATGTTCACTGCATCAGTCATGTCAAAATGTAAATTCGTAGTGCCTTTAACGGGATTTGGTGGACCGTTCTTGACAGGAATAAAATCTGGGGCCGGGTAGGCATTGTACATCTTTGGGCCAAGGTCTGGCTTCGTCCAGTCAGCCGGTAACCTCGAAACCAGATTTAAGCTCGCATCTCGATTGGTATATTCTGGGAATGGCAGAGCCCGCTCAAAGTCGGCAAATAGATTGGGGAACTCGTCCTTAAAGTCAGACTCCGGCGGCCAGTCCTACGTAATATTAGTTTCTGTAAACGCCATAATTCAAATGGAACTAAGCACACCTTTAATTTCAGACTCCTCAATGTACCTGTGTCCTCAACATCTGTTTTGGAGAAGTCTCTGAAAAAGTCGCCCACCGTCGACACCCCCACCTGACCTGTTCCACAATCGGTGATTGCACAGGGTTTACCACCGTACATCTCGATAAAGAATTCTGGGTCCCAAGGCAAGGTAAATTTCTTTTTTAAACCTTTGATCACCAGGGGAATTCCTCCCTTTTTCCAGAGAGTTTGGAATTGTACCTTCGATACAGCTTCCTCAAAGTCAGTAGGCGTGCCAAGATAAACAAGCCCCTTTTCGCCCGGATGAATCGGGGTATTGATAGGAATATCCGGTACTGGATTGTCGTCATTGGGCTTGAGACCGACCCTATCTCGGTACGCTCTAATGCTAGAGATGAAGAACTTTATCTCCCCAGGGTACGCTCGCGTAGCGAAATAAAACGAGTCCTTGTTGTGGAGTCTTTGGTTCGTACATTTATCTGGCATTGTCGGATCGCCGTCTTTGACCACTGGTGTCCATTCAGTCCAACAATCTAAACAAATCTCCCTACCACAACAGCCAGACAAGTATGTTCCAAACAAGGTCGTCGTCGAACAAATATCACAAATGGTTCTGAGTGTTATCTTCTTCAGACGGACCAACGGCCTAGGACCACCATCCAGGTTGGTCTTCTTCAAAATCCCGCTGTGAAATTCCTCGTGATAAAGTTCAGAACTAAGCTTCGCCAGCAAATTCACCCCAATCAACGGCAGAATTGTTTCGGCATCCGCAGAATTAAAAACCATTTCTCTCTGCTGATCCTCTGCTTGGGACAACTGTTCCAAGGACATTTGATCGTCGGCAACACAGAACTCTGCGTCGGTGGGATCCGACTCCGCACTCCCATAATAGTCGTACTTGAACTTACGGATCCCACTGAAACGACAGCCACCAGTTTTGACGCTCTTGGAGATGCAAGCTTCACAATGTTCCGGTAACTTTTTGTTGCGTTGGCATGGCCCTTTCTGAACATACTTAAATTCTGGTGAAGGTCCAAGGGCCACATAACCACATGGGAGGTCGTCCTTTAAGGGGAAAGCCCTCCCCTTTCTTTTTCCGGGCACCGGTGTTGAAGGTTTGCCATTACCCTTGGTTCTGGAGCGATTGTGAGCATGAGCCAATAAAAGTATGCTACACCATACAGAAGAGTCACAACATACATAGAATTCCTCATGCGTTTTGGCGTAGGCTTCTCCTTCGGTCTTTTCACAGATTCAAACTCTTCATCACCAGAGCAATCTCTGCCGCAAGAATCAGCATCAACAACCCCTCGAGGTGGAATAAAGAGAGAAAGACTCTCCAACTTACACAGGAACCCTCTTCTTGCCAGTGGCAGCCTTGTTAATACGAGAACTTGAGGTGCCCGAAGCGACATAATCGCTGTCAATGCTCATCTGGCTGGATTCACTGCTATCGCTGTCAACCTTGTAACTATCCCAATAATTAGCATCGATTGGCCCGAGTAAAATAATAGAGTTACAAGGATTTGCAAACACACTTGACCAAAGGTAAACTTGTGCTTCGGGTTTGACGGCTTCTACCCGTTGCGACTTGATCACTCGAAGTTCCCCTACCATAAATATCAGTATCAACATCCTAGTAAAAATAAAAAATATCAAACATATCAAACATAATATTTTAACATACTGAAGGGCATAGTCGGCGGATGGATTCGAGGACCCTGGATCGGCAAACCCACCGCCACTGATCACCTCATGGTTCTCGTTATCACCTCCCGAACTATCCAAATTATTAGTCTTAATAGACTGAGCGGAGAGCCTCAACAAGTGCCAACATACTCAGAAAGGTTACTGGTCTTCTTCCTCTCGATATCCGTCCGCAACGCGACCCGCTCGCGTGAGGATGCGTTTCTATCACGATTATCAATACCAACAGTAATAGAGGGTAGAATTGTAAGGATAGTAATGGGGACGTTATGAACTTACCCAGTGCCTCTGGACGAGCTTGTCGGCGCGACCGTCGCCACACGTGGTTTCGCTTTTTTCCGTCGAGCCATGGTGAACCGCAGATGCAAAACAAGTAATGTTGAGTGGACGAAGAAAATAGGAGCAACCCACAAGCGTGCCCTCAGTGCTTACTGCGCTTCGAATTGTTAGACGTGGTAGTAGTAGTAGGAAGTGGGAGGTCTGCTGGTGGTGGTAAGAGTTTAAAAGGGAAAGAATGAGACAGCTGGGGAGGGAGACGTGACGTTGATTTAAAAGACTAACGCCCACGTGACATTCTTGCACGGTACCAACGCGAACTAAGGTTAACTTATATCACACTCCAGCGATTCCTCCGCAAATATATTATTAAATTGAACCTTTTCAATAACATGCTCTTGGCGAAAAAAACTTCCGAATACCATTGGCCGAGTAATGTATTATACTATCAAAAACGTAGAAACTTTTGCACAGAATCACCTTAGTCTGACCTCACTTAAAATTGGTATGTTTTTGGTGATTTGTTGGGCCAAGAATTGCAAGAAAATTGATAGAGAAATTTTAGAAAAACACGCAATATTTTACTTTTGTATTGTGTGAGAAATGATAGGACAAGGGGAACCGTACGCTTAAGTAAATACTTTGTTAAATACTGCAACATGAAGACTTATGATAGTCAGCCGCTCAACTCAAGTGTTTGTGATCAAAGACATGTTTAATCACCATCGAGGATAGCCGGTTTTCCATGTTAACTAACAACTGATCAACAGTGGTCAAGAATGCAAGTATAAAAAAAAGTATAAAAGAGCCATGTTAAGACATTTTATTCAACACCTGGCTTTACTCCAATTTCACAAAAGGATACTTTCAAACAGATATTTCCCAATACTATCCTTTTAAAAATACTTTAAATATTTCCATTAGTAATATAATTACTATACCAATTATACATTTAATTCTCTAAAAGTAGAAATTACAACAAATTCAGACAGTATTAACTATCTACTAGTATAATAGAGTCTACAAGTATAAAAGTAACTTAAATTTTTATTTAGAAAGTTATGTGTCTAATAGTACACTGTAATCAATACCTTATACTAAGATGAGATCTCTATTCTTTTTTATAATATTAAAATATTCTGATATCTTCTAAGTTATCAACAGCCTTATTAATACACTTCCAAATTCTAGTATAGTCTATTAGGTATTACACTATAAGAAATAGTAGTTACAATAAATATCTTTTAGGCCCTGTTTGGCATGTACCAATAAAAATATATCACAATAAAAGTTGAAAATGGCATATATGCTAATAAAAAAATTCAGTGTTGAAAAAATATATGGATGTTTGGCAACAATTTACAACTATAGGGAGTCCTAAAAAAGTTGTCATAAAATAAAATTAGGGTAAATGCAAACAAAAAAAATTTGAAAGTTTACTTCCTAGATGTTCTAGTCAATAATACTATACATTAAATCATATATCCAACTATATATCAAACCACATCTCTCATTCGACTTCAATTCATTTACCTTTTTATCCTGCTGCTAGCAGCTCTCCATTGTATTAATTTAGCCCTTTTTCAGTAGTAAGTCATTTATTTCCATGCCATTATTCTGCAATACTTGACTTTGTATCAGCTAACAGATGATCTTAGGAGAAATAGACTGTACAAAAATGGGAAACAGTGTCTGGATTGAAAATAGTGAAAGGTTCTTGGTTGATGTACTTCTGAGATATGTTGACAATAGTACATATAGAAAAAATAGATTTAAGGAGTCTCTTTGGCTCAGTGTTGTTCCAGAACTTAATGGAACCTATAAGGATGTTAGTACTAAACCTTTCACAGTTGCTCAAGCTAAAAGAAAGAAAGTTATAGTAAATAAATATCACTTCCACTCAGTGTGTTGAATTTTATTATAGAGAATATATAAGCTCATAACAATATATAACATAAGAAGGAGTTTGATTTTGTTCATGTAATCTACCAAAATTCTGGTTTTAAATAGGATGATGCCAGAGGTTTGTCAACTGCTTCAGCTGAAGTGTGAAGAGTTTATCTTGATATAAGTTCTTCTCTTTATATTTGCATACTAGTCTTATAAACTAATTGTACTGAATTATTTAACAGTGTCACAAAGAGGCTACAAAGTACAGACATAAAGACTTTTCTTTCTATGACTAGCTAGCTAGCTTGTTTCTTGGAGTCAGAGCCACTGGCATGTTTGCTCATACAATCAGATTCAGAGTCTGAGCAGCTCTCATCTGAATCAAAAATAATGATATCATGGCTACTCTGAGCCTGAATATTTTGCAATTAGTACTCGTTGATAATCAAAAGTGACTGATAATTGAATGATGCTGATAGGAAAGCTGTATAAACTATCAGCTCTTTACTACAAATAATGTAATATTACTTTTCATATTATTTATCATAACATGTATCATATTTCATGATTCAGACCTAGCCCTACAGGAAACATATACAATAAAAATTTATACAGTCAATAAAAAGATATCATGGTTTAATGTCACTTACCAAACACACCCCTATATAAAAACTTTAATATGCCAAAATTTATGCTATAACAGTGACATGCCAAACAGGGCCTTATATATAAAAGATATTAATTAAAAAGTTTTGATATTCATAGTAAAAATTGTAACAGAAACAGAAAAAAAATTAAAAATTCTAAACTATACTGAGAAAAGAAGTGCTAATAATTGATTTAAGATTTTAGAATTGCATTGTCCAGTTATTATAATCAACTTTGAGAGTAGACATTTTAGCCATATTACTTAAGTATTTCATAAATATTTTTGACATATTGCCATATTATATATTTTTGAACAAGAATAATATTATAATAATGCCCTACTTCTTTCAACAAAACCTGTATTTAAAAGTTTTTTTTTTTTTAAATAAAAGATTGTACTATTATAATACCTTCATATTTAGCTTTAAATATTTTTATTCAAGTAAAATATAGTAAGTATGATACTTAAAGAGATATTAAGTGAATAATATTTTATCATATATCATAAATTACAAATTAAATTAAATTAGTGATAGTTCAAGAACAATTCTGTAACTTGTTCACAAGGTGCTAGTCATATTATCGGTAAATGGTACGATAGTTGGCAGGTGGCCTGCTCTACCAGAGAGGAGAAGAGAGCTGAGAACTAAAGGAGATTTCGAAGATGTACTGAGGAACAAAGAAGTAACCGTTCAACCAAGTGTATTGAAATACTGTCTGTTGAAATCTGCCTTTTCCATCGTGGAATCAGGTAGTCTTTAAATACACAAATCTCTTTATATCTAGCATGAACGAAACTGTTCAAAGGTATTAAGCGATACTCTTTGGTAAAACAAACCAAGTATCAAAGCGATACTTAAAACAAAACATAAAACAAAACTAAGTATTAAATGATACTTAAAACAAACTAAGTATTAAAGCAATACTTAAAACAAAACATAAAACAAAACTAAGTATTAAATGATACTTAAAACAAACTAAGTATTAAAGCAATACTTAAAACAAAACATAAAACAAAACTAAGTATCAAACGATACTTAAAATAAACCAAGTATCAAAGTGATACTTAAAACAAAACATAAAACAAAACGAAGTATCAAAGTGATACTTAAAACAAAACATAAAATAAAACTAATAACTGAGTACCGGTTACAGATTCAGCTACAGTGTACTGATTCTCTTTTAAAAACCTAATATACTAGGCTTTGTATTAGGCAGAGACAATCTGATAGACTTCAGAATTGTATAGGCCAATCGAGATTCGTTTCTGTAGACTGTGATTGTCTAGGAAAGCTCGAGTTCACTCGTTTCCTTTATGACTACTCAGAGTGAAGTAAATTTGGTAAAGTAAGATAGAATTGTAAAACAATATTACATTATTAAGGTCTCTTCTCCATTGCTCGATAATGTCTAAAGCTTGGAAGATACTTCGATATTTATATTCTGCATCTGAGTATTCACAGACTATATCTATTTTTCATACAACTATGTACCTTTCTGATTATAACTGACAATATTGGGTATTCTTGAAAGGTGAAAATACTTAGAGACCCTGAAAATCACCACACCCTTCTTGGCAATTACAATATAACTAACTGAGAACCTTACTATTCCTGTAACCGGTACAGGTACTCGGTTACTTGTTATGTTTTATGTTTTGTTTTAAGTATCACTTTGATACTTGGTTTGTTTTAAGCATCGTTTGATACTTAGTTTTGTTTTATGTTTTGTTTTAGTATCATTTTGATAATTGGTTTGTTTTACCAAAGAGTATCGCTTGATACCTTTGATTAGTTTCATTCATGCTGGACCTGAACAGATTTGTATATTTAAAAGACTGCCTGATTCCTTGATGGAAAAGGCAAACTTTGACAGACAGTATTTCAATATACTTGGTTGAATGGTTACTTCTTTGTTTCTCAGTAAACCTTTAAAATCTCCTTTAGTTCTCAGCTCTCACCTCCTCTCTAGTAGAGCAGGCCACCTGCCAACTATCATACCATTTACCGATAATGTAATTAGCACCTTGTGAACACGATACATTTCCCAATAGTAGTTATCCGATCCTTAGAGTCATTAGACTTGTGGCCTAGTTCTCAAGTTGAACTGAGCTGGCTCCAATTATCTCCGTCATTAATACAATGATCAGTTTTATCTGTGGGTTGCATCTGTGATGATAGTCGTAATCATAACCTTTTTCAGGTCATCTGACTTTAAACTTCCATAACTCCTTACACAATTGATAGATGTCTTCTGGAGAACTTCCTACTAATTTACAGAAAGCTATTCTACTAGATTGACAAATATTACCTCAGTCGGCAATCCTTGATTGCTCTGGGTAACAGGGTTTCAATCACAATTTTAGTATTAGAAGTTATCCTTGTAGCTACAACATGTTCTGAAACCTAGTTGCAACACTCCATGAAATCCAATGGCTTCTATCATAGTGTTCCTCAGAATTCTAGACTCTTGCAGATATTGTAGGGTTGATGTGAATGTATTGGTCTCTGGCTGAGATCCTTTAATATTTAATACCATCTCTTTGTGAGAAAACATCCCGTTACTTATGGCCCATACCAAAGATATCACATCTTTGAAACCTAGTAACTTTCTGGGTAGTTGACAGATTTACTCCATTCTACTTCTCAGACCTAGCTAAAGGTCTCCTCTCATGTATTCTGCGATCAGGATCTAGTCAGATAGACAGTAGCAATGTATACAGTGTTATTCTGACACCTTCAGTTCTGTGGTATTATTGTTACAGGATGCAACTGAGATTAATATTTACGATAACGTGTGGGCCCCATAAGGGGGCCAGAGGGAGGTGTTAGAGACCGGAGCTTCCAATTCTGGGTGGGGTTACCCTACTTAGGGTGATTCCTAGGTATCGGATCCCGATATTCCTAACACTTTGGCATTAGTTACTATAGGGACATTCAGAGAAAATTCAGTATTCTCAAGTGGTTAGCCGAAACAATCAGAATTTCAGGAACTCTGTATTAGTGCAGCCAAAATTGTTCATAGTCACCACAGTCCAGCAGTATCCAATTAAGCACCTAGTCAAATTATACAGTAATAGTAATACTGTAATGTGTTCGCAAGGTGCTAATCACGTTATCGGTAAGAGATACGATAGTTGGCAGGTGGCCTGCTCTTCCAGAGAGGAGGCGAGAGCTGAGAACTAAAGTAGGCTTCGAGGGTGTACTGAGGAACAAAGAAGTAACTGTTCAACCAAGTATATTGAAATACTGTCTGTCGAAGTCTGCCCTTTCTATCGTAGAAACAGGCGGTCTTTAAATACACAAATCTGTTCATGTCTCAACATGAACGAACTAATCAAAGGTATCAATCGATACACTTTGGTAAAACTCCTTAAGTATCAAAGCGATACTTAAAATAAAACATAAAACAAAACCAAGTATCAAACGATACTTAAAACAAACTAAGTATCAAAGCGATACTTAAAACAAAACATAAAACAAAACCAAGTATCAAACGATACTTAAAACTAACCAAGTATCGGTACCAGTTACATTCCCCAAAACAAAACAACTGTTTAAACAAACAAAACCTAATAATCATCAAAAGCAGATTCCGAGAAACTCATGGCTTCAGTTTCCGCAAGAAATTCTTCATCATAAGTATCACACCAGGGACAAGAGGAAACCCTAAGGAAATACTTAGACTCAAAGAAATCTAAATCAAAGTAGTCACGAATACCAGATTCGTGCTGTACATCAACCCAAGCAGGATCGCAATCAGGACAGTAGTCTATCCAGATGATTTCGAAGTAGTCTTCAAGTTGGATAACATCGCGGTTCAACAACAGTCCAACAATCTGTTGTCGCAGCCTCACATTGAGCTCCACATAGTTTGACATCGTTATGGTATTCGGATGGTGATTGGTGACTAGATAAAGTTGTCGAGGGCCTGCTCCATAGCTTGATTCTCCTCATCGCTACTCTCCAATTCCGACTCAAAGTAGGGTGCCCAAAATCCATCTCTAGTTTCGAGTTCTGCATGCCATCGCTCATTTTCTGGCATCGTGGGTGTCCAGCACATAGTGATGTAGTTGATTGTTGGGGGAAGAGATCCATTTGGGATATTGTCTTTCCACCATTCATTCACCATATCCATAGCATGCTCTAGTCCTTCCAGTGGTTCCCAACTGTTTTCGCTCGTTGGATATCCTTTCCATTTGACAAAGAACTGATCATTTCCATGCCAAAGGCGGTGGTCTCGGATTTCTTCAACTTCCCATTCATCTTTCTTCTCAATGATGATAGGTGTGGGTCGAGAGTGGGTTCTTTCAGGGAACTTAGAGTCGTCATTTGGGTGGAATCATTTGACAGCAGAGGTGTGGAATACTGCAGTATTGCGGCGGTACATGCGTCCATCCATCTGGACAGTGTAGTTCTCTGTATGTTCGTTGAAGGATAAGACCTTGAAAGGTCCTCGCCATCGGGGTTGTAGTTTCTTGCTGCGTCCAACATTAGTGATGAACATGTTTCCATGTAGCATGAGCATATCACTTGGTGAAATAGGGACATGTTTGCGTCGTCGCTTCTGAGCAGTAGTGGTGCTTCGGAATCGGGCAGCCTTAACAGCTTGGAAAGCGTCATTCCGAATCGCTTGGTGGCGGTTTAAGTGGTCATCGGAGGCAGGGACTGTGGAGTTCTTGAATAGAGTTGTAGGTAGGAGAGGGTATTGGCGGCCAAAGACTGCCTTGTATGGTGACATCCTCAGGGTATCTGAAAATCCGGCATTGATATATGAAGCGAGTTTGACAAGGACTGGTTCCCAGTTGGTTTGTCCTTCATTGATCATGTTTCTAATTCCGGTCTTAACCTCGCGGATTTTTCGTTCTGCTTGGCCATTAGTCTCATGGTGTCCCGGGGCAGCCATAATGTGGTTTATTCCCAGGGAGGTCAAGGTTTGCTTCCAGAATCTGGCGGTAAAGCGGGGATCAGCATCACTGACAATAGATAAGAGGTACCTGTGGGGGGTAAACAAGTATCGTTGGAGGTTATTCCAGGTGTCTTTGGAGGAATCGGTAACCTTCATTGGTATTAACCAGGTGTATCTGGAAAATCGATCCACAGCTACTAGGATGGTGTCATATCCGGCGGACTTGTTGAATGGTCCTGCGAAATCGAAGGCATAGGATTCGAATATTTCACATGGTAGTTGGAGGGTCTGAGCTTTCCCTTCAGGAAGTTGTGTTCGCTCCTTATTTGCCTGACAGAGTTGGCATTGCCTGACAAAATCGCTGAAGTCCTTGCACATTTCAGGCAAGTAAACATATTCTGAGGCATATTGTAGATTGCGATCCGCACTATGGTGTCCTTTGTTGTGGATTTCGGTAATAACATTTTCTCTAATAGTCATTCCATTGAACATATGGCCTTTTGGTATGTATAGGCAGTGTTCACCATAACAGGTGCTGGTATAGACCATTCCATTTGATATATTGTAGGGGGCGAGGTCTCCATACCTGGAGCTATCCATGGCTTTGAAGTAAATCGGGTCATGGCGGTATCCTGCTATCATTTGGCTTCGGAAACAGGAGGTTAATTCTTCTGTGGTCCATCTAACATCTCGTTCATCCTCGATTAGGGATCCTCTTGTTGGTTCGATAGCGGCTTCCTCTTCCTCAAAGGTTTCATAGAGTTGACGCCGATGCTCGGGAATAGTAGGGGGTATGACCCAGACAATGGTTTCATTGTTATATACTCGTAAGGGTCCACCATATAGTGGTCGTGAATCGATTATGGGAGGAGAGGATGCCGGGGCTGACTGTGGGGGGTGTAAATAGGATATTGCATCCACGTAGGCTGCTACTAGTTCGAGTTCTTCAAGACCTTGGTATGGTGTTGGAACAGGATTAAGGGTATGAGGAGGTTGGGTCGATTCATCTTCATTGATCATCTCTTCTGCTCCTTTTACGGTGTCGAAGCTGGTGTCTTTGGAATCGTCAGCAGGCATATAGTACGGTCACTGGTATCTGTTGCCGAACTTGATCTCAGTCTGGTGAAAAGGGCAGGTGCCGTGATAACAGTGGGACCAGTGGAGTCTGCTTTGTTCAAGTTCGTGAGGAGGTGTGCTGCGGAGCGTGCAATTGTCTTTCCATTCTTCATCAATGTCTTTTCCTCGTTCTGTTCCGGCAGCACTGTACATGGTGTAAGAGAAAGGATTGGAGGGAGTGGCGGAGCTGGCGGCAGCCACCGATGGTTCTTGTTCATAGGAGGTGTCGTCAGGGCTGTCCTCGCTTTGTCCTGTGTGGTCGTGAACAAGGGGAGGGTTTGCGAGGTCTTGCTTCTCATATAGGCGGCAGAGGGCATCAGCTAAATAGTTCGTTCTTCCAGGGGTGTAGATAATTTTTGCATCGTATTTGCTGATTTCGCCTATCCATCTTGTTCTTCTTCTTCCCGGTATCCTTTCTGTTTTATGATTAGTGACAGGTTGGTGGTCGGTAATAATAGTGAAGGTATTGCCCATGAGGATGTGGTTGAAAGCAGCGAGGGCATCGATCACAGCAAGGGCTTCCTTGTCTGTTGTCCCATAGTTCATCTGTGAATTAGTGAACTTTCTGCTGTGTAAAGCGGCAGGTCTTGCCGTTTCATGGGAGGCTCCTTGTCCAACCCATGCTCCAACCCCAACATCCGATGCATCAGTAATCAGCCATATTGGTTCTGGTTTGCTGTAGTCGATAGGTTGTATAACGTTGGCATTTTTTATCAATTCCTTGATGTTGGTAAAGGCTTGGTCATGAGTGTGGGTCCAGACAAATTCTGCATTGCCGGTAAGGTCTTTAAGCGGCGCTGTCACAGTGGCATGGTGTGGTAGGAACTGGGCAATATAGTTGACTAGTCCTAGGAATCGCATGAGTTCCTTTTGATTCCAGGGTGTCGACCATTCCGTTAAACTCGCTATTTTTCCTGGGGCTGCATGTATTCCTTCATCATCTATAACATGTCCTAGAATATCGAGTTTGTCGGCAAACAGGATTGATTTGTTTCTGCTAGCGTAGAATTCCGCTTCCCTAAGTTTGGTACAAACCAAACCTATACGGTAGGCGTGTTCTGTTGAGGTGTTCGAGAAGATGAGAATATCATCAATGTAGACCCAAACAAAATGGTGGAGGTATTCGCTCAGGAGGTTTTCCATAATTCGCATAAAGGTGGCGGGCGTATTCATATCACCTTGTAATATAACTCAGCTAATGAAACTTCCGAAGGGTGTTTTGCAACTGTTGTAGTGTTCGCTTTCTGGATCTAACCTTGTTTGGAAGTAGGCATCGCTTAGGTCAATCTTACTTCGGAATCTAGCCCGTCCAACTGTATTTAGGATCTGGGTTTGCTTTGGGATAGCCGAGCTGTCCATAACCGTGTTTTCGTTCCGTAGCTTGAGATCAACCAAGGGGCGGATTCTTTTGCCATCTGCTTTGGGTTGAACAAACATAGGAGCGGCATCTGGGGCTTCTGCCCGGTAGATGACTCCTCTTCTTTGTTGTTGGTTGATCCAATCACAAAGTGGGCTTTTGTATGCGTCAGGAATAGAGTAGGTGGGTTGGTTCTTGAGATTGGAGGGGTCTCAGAGGTGGATGTGGTGGTTCACCTCTCTCATAGGCGGTAGTTCTTCGGGTATTTGATCAGGGAAAACATCAGAGTATTCATCCAATAGTTTTTGGGTAGTTGCTTCACAGACTGCGGCTCGGTATTCTCCGCTTGTTGGCTTGCATGAGACTCTGACCTTCTGATCTGGAAAATCGATGGTTGATTCCCCACACCTGATTATAGCTTTGTGGCGGTTCAAGAATGGCATGCCTATTAGGGCATCGTATTTGGCTAAGTTTCCAACTAGCATTTCCTGGGGAGGTAGGACTGCAGAACCAAGTCGAATGGTTGCACTATAGCTTTTATGGCTTGTGGATCGTGATCATTTTACTGCCATATTGACTGGTATGGGTTGGTTAAGGTCTCGAGTTGGGAGTCCATGGACAGAGACAAAGGCATTACTGATCATATCTCTTCCGATTGCGCCAGTGTCGAATAGGTCTCGCGTCCTTTTTCCATTGATCAGGATAGTACCTTCCAGAGCGGTGTGTGCTTTGAATTTAGCTGGAGGTCGAACACTATTGCATTCCACATCGATATATCCGATATGGATCACTTAATATTCACTGGATTGGGTGTTATCGCTTTCAACATTGTTGGCTGACGCCTCTTGCTTAATTGCCTTTCTTTTTCCTTTCTTTGTAGGGCAGTTCTTTGCCATGTGTCCTGTTTTTCCACATTCAAAACATTCTCCTTTTTGCCGTCTCGATTCTTTGGAGGATTTTGTTTTCTTCTTGAAAACCCGTGGGGTATCGTCTTCCGAGTTGCTGGAGGCTTTGTGTCGTGGCTGGCTGTTCCTACTAGAGGATGTCTGTGTTTTGTAGGCCTTGGTCTCATGGAGAATGGCGTCCTTTCGTTCTGCTCTTGCAATTATTACTGCAATATCATCGCTGCCTTCCTCGAGTGGTTCTACTTCTCACTGGAGGGTAGGGTGCATGGTGTCGTAGAATCGTCGCTTCAGGATGTATTTGGAGATACTTCCTCTCTCCATCCGGTCCTTATACATCATTAGGTCCGTAGCCACATCAGTGATTCGCTTGACATGCGTTCCGTTAACTTGCTGGAGCTGGTTGAATTTGTTGTATAGGAGGTCGTTGGTTATAGATGATTGGAATCGTCCTTTCAGGTAATCGCGAACTGTAGTTCCTCTTAATCTTACATTTCCGCCGAAATCCTTATAGCATTGGTGGTATGTGTCGGTTGCCTTTCCTTCGCAGAATGATCCTATGATAAGTCCGGTTGTCGGGTCTTCCACATCTTTTCCTTGTAAGAGTAGGAAGTGTGAGAGTTCTGTTGCCCATCGGTCAAAGGCTTCAGGTTTGAGGTCTTTTCCTTCTCCTGTGAACTTCGCTGGGAGGTGGAGTTTAAACTTAGGGGGTTCAAATGCTGCGGGTACCTCCTCTTCCTCAGGCCTTGCCCGAGATTTCCCTCCTCCAGAAGGCCCTCCTCCTGTGCTAGCCATATCTGATTCGCTACTAGATTCGGGGTCGTTTGGAGGTTCAAAGGAAGGCTTCTTTGCTGGGGTTGAAGGGAATTCTCCTGGAGGTTGTGTATCTTCCATGTTTGCAGGATCGCCAGGCTCTTTAGCAGAGCGCCGGGGTTGTTTCTTTCTTGTAAGGTCTTGCCGTGGGATTTGCTTCCCACTCCTGGTCGTCAAAGACTCTATCTTGGGTTTGAGATGAAGCTGAATGTGCCGTTATTCTGCCGCTTCTCTCTGCTAGCGTTCTGAGGTGGATATCGATAGGTTGATCAGGCCTAAATCCGGGGACAGGTTCTTAACCACTTGCTGAGGTTAAAAAAATGTAACGTGTTCGCAAGGTGCTAATCACGTTATCGGTAAGAGATACGATAGTTGGCAGGTGGCCTGCTCTTCCAGAGAGGAGGCGAGAGCTGAGAACTAAAGTAGGCTTCGAGGGTGTACTGAGGAACAAAGAAGTAACCGTTCAACTAAGTATATTGAAATACTGTCTGTCGAAGTCCGCCTTTTCTATCGTAGAAACAGGCGGTCTTTAAATACACAAATCTGTTCATGTCTCAACATGAACGAACTAATCAAAGGTATCAATCGATACACTTTGCGAAAACTCCTTAAGTATCAAAGCGATACTTAAAATAAAACATAAAACAAAACCAGGTATCAAACGATACTTAAAACTAACCAAGTATCAAAGCGAGACTTAAAACAAAACATAAAACAAAACCAAGTATCAAACGATACTTAAAACTAACCAAGTATCCGTACCGGTTACAAATACAAGCTAACTTGGCTCAATACCTGGTCAAAACTGCAGAATGTCTTAGTAAAACTATTATATATCCAGTATAGACTATATATCAGTTTCAGAAAGCTGCTTTTCCTCCGTCAAGCGGAGGCATTTTTGAAACAGTCTGGGTGGGTCCTGCCACACATAGTACTGAACAGATAGGTTGTTCAAATTTGCTAGAAATATTAGGTAATAGAGTTTTTCCAGACAGGTATATTGTTCGGCAAAGATAATCTGTATAGATTCAGAATCATCTAGGCCAATCAAGCTTCCTTTCTGTAGAAGGAGATTTGTCTAAGAAGAGTCAAAGATTTGCTTATTTCATTTATAACTACTATGGATAAAATAAGGTAAAGTAGAATAAAATCATAAAAACAATATTATATTGTTAAAATCTCTTTTCTGTTACTTGATGATGTCTAAAAGCATGGGAGGCACTTCAATATTTATATTCCCCATTTGAGAGTTTGCACACTTCATCTGTCTATTATATAAACTCTATACCTCTCTGGTTATAACTCACCATGTCAGGTATACTTCAAAGATGCCAACACTTGGAGATCCTGAAAACTACCACATTCTTCTTAGTAATTACTATTTCATTAATTAGGATCTATACTATTCCCAATAGTAATTAACCGATCTTCAGAGTTATTAGACTTGTGACCAAGTTCTCAAGTTGCACTGAGTTGGCCCCAATTGCTCTCCTTATTGACGAAATGATCAGTTTCATCTGTGGTTGCATCTGCACAGGTAGTGTTAGGCAGAGACAACTTGATAGACTTCAAGATTGTTTAGGCCAATTGAGATTCGTTTTTGTAGATGGAGATTGTCTAGGAAGGCTCGGACTTGGCTCGTTTCGTTTATGACTACTAGGAGCGAATTAAAGTAGGTAAAGTAGGGTAGAATCATAAAAACAATATTATATTGTTAAGGTCTCTTCTCCGTTGCTTGATGATGTCTAAAGCTTTGGGAGGCTCTTCGATATTTATATTCCATGTCTGAGTGTTCGCGGACTACATCTATTTATCATACAACTATGTACCTCTTCAATCATAATTCACGACGTCGAGTTTTCTTTCAAGGTGTGAACACCTGTGGACCCTGAAAACTATCACACCCTCTTCAGTACTTAAGATATTTCTTCTTAGGAAGCGTGCTGCCCCCAATAGTAATATCCCGATTAGCAGAGTCTTTAGACTTGTAGCCTAGTTCTTAACTCGAACTGAGTTGGCTCTAATTGTCTTCGCTATTGATAAAATGATCAGTTTTATTCACGGCTATATCTGCCCAGGTGGTCGTCATTACAACCATCATAGGTTGTCTGACTCCGATCCTTTGTAACTCCATACCCAACTTATAGATTTTCTCTGGATGACTTCTTATTAACTCGTAGGAAGCTATCCCACCAGATTGGTAATTAATCCCTCAGTCGGCAACCCTTGGTTGCCCTCTGGGTAATAGGTTTCAGTAATCATTATAGTATTGGGAATTATCCCATGACTACGATGTGTTCCGAAACCCAGTTGCAATACTCCATGAAATTCGTTGGCTTCTTTGGTCGTGTTTTTCGAAGTTCTAGACTCTTCTGGTGGATGTAAATGTATTGGTCTCTAGTAGAGATCCTTTACCATTTGGTATCATCTCTTTGTGCGAAATCGTCCTGTTACTTACGGCCCATGCCAAAGGTGTCATGTCTTTGGAGCCAGGTAACCCTTTGAGTAGTTGACGGAATTACTCTGTTCTACTTCTCAGGCCTAGCCGAAGGTCCCCTCCCATATATCCTGTGAACAGGATCCGGTCAGACAGACGGCGATGACCTATATGGTGTTATTCTAACACCTTTAATTCTGTGGTAATACAGTCACAGGACGCAACTGAGATTAATATATATGATGATGAGCGGGCCCCATAAGGGAGCCGGAGGGGGGTGTTGGAGACGAGAAACTCCGATTCCAAGTGGGGTTACCCTACTTAGGGTGGTTCCTAGGTATCGGGTTCTGGTATTTCTAACATGAGCTCCCTCCTCTTAAGGCTTCGCCCCGAATGCCTTTTTTTAGTACATAAAAAATAAAAAATAAAAAATAAACATAAACATAATTTAACCATTAACTCCTTTCAGACTCGATGAGAGTAGGATAAAAAACCTTCTACCTTTGCTTGGCCACGGTAGGAAAACCTTTCTCTCATCGTCCTTTCTCTGCCTGCCTTGGCATTTCCGGATTATCACGGTGAAATTCATTCACCATTTCCCTCGCATTATCTATACCAGCAGCAGATTCCCAGGTGTTCTCATCTTCAGAACATCCTTGTCATTTGACAAAGTACCATAGTTCATGTACCTCCTAGTAGCGACCACGTACTCTCTTTCTGTAAGAGTGTAACTCGCTTCTTACAATTTTCTCTATTTCCCCTTGTAAGTCACCCTCATTATCCTCGGGCTCTCTGGGAGGTTGTTGTCGGTTCGTGCATACCGACTCTGTAGGATTCTAATAGAGATACGTGGAATACTAGATGTATGTTTCATCAATCCGAGATATTGAGTATGCAGGCGCGGTTTCCTCGCTTTTCTAAGATGACGAATGGTCTATATAATTTAGGACTGAGTTTCTTTGACTTTCAGTATGTAGGAATGTTCTTTGCATTTAACATTACTTTATCGCCAATTTTGAAGTCAGGTTGCTCTTTGGCCTTCCTAATGTAGTATTTGGCCATAGCTTCTCATGTCTGTTGGAGTGATTCTCTTGCTTGCTCATGAATCGTTTTTATCCAGTTTGCATATAGTCTGGCTCCTGAATTTTGCACCTCGCGTTCCTTCATCCATTCAGTTTGTGGATGGAATCCGTAGTTTGCATAGAAGGGTGTCATCCCATGTGTATTGGTTGCCGAGTTGTTGTAAGCATGTTCAGCTAGAGGTAATAGTTACTACCAGTCGTCCTGATCATAGTTGACAAAACTTCGCAGGTAACCTTCCAGCACTTGGTTGGTTTGCTCAGTTTGTCTATCCGTTTGAGGATAGTACGCTGTAGACATCCTCCTTTTTATATTAAGTGTTTTGCATAGAGATTCCCAGAATTCTCCTGCAAACTTTGAATCTATGTCTGAGACAATTTCTGTTGGTTAGCCATGTAGCTTCCATATTTCCTTTGTAAAGGCTGTTGCCATATCTTTTGCAGTGGTTGTTTCTTCCAATCTGACAAAGTGAGCCATCTTTGTGAATCGGTCAACTACTACCATAATTTGGGTGCATCCTTGACTTTGGAGTAACTGGGTAATAAAGTCAACTGAAATTGATGCCCATGCTGCGTAGGGTATTGACAGTGGTTGTAGTAGACCATACTTCGCGTGTCGTGAGGATTTGTTGTGTTGACAATCATCACACGACTGTACGTAATCGTTTACCCAATCTGCCAGGCCTTTCCAATAAAAATCCCTCATAATTATCTCAATGGTTTTTTCTTACCCGAAGTGTCCTGCTATTTTAACGTCGTAACATCCTTCAGCTATTATTGTGTAAAGGTCTTGATTTTTTGGTACAAATAGTCTTTGCTTGTAGTAAAGTAACTCGTCGGATAGGTTCAGTCTTTCGAGAAAGGTTTGCCATGATCTCGTAAGTTTTCTAACTCATTTCTTCTTTTAAGCCATTCTCTATCCCCTGTGATGGCTTTTAGGACTTGCTCTAGAAATTCCGGGTTGAATTTCTTTAGTTCCTTACAGGCCAGTATGGCGCTAGTCATGAGTGTTCATTCGAGTACTTCGGTTGCATCATACCAATGTGTATTTTGGTTTATTGATGCATGTAGTCGGATGACTACCGGCTCTAATTCTCGGATAGTAATAGCCTTTGTTATGATGTCTGTGCTGCTAAATCCTGATGTACCTCTTTCGGTATTCTCTAGGTTGTCTATTTTCATCATTTCTGCAGTATTAATTTTTTCTATCACTAGTTGGACAATTCAATCGCCGGCCTTGATGTGACAGTCTGCATCTCAATGGTTAAATAGTAGTACTTTGAATTCGCTGATATAATCTGCGTCGATTACGCCAGCACCGGTAGAGATACCGCTTTTGACTGCGAGTTCGCTTCTAGGAGTAATTCTTCCATACGTTCCAGTTGGTATGCCAATTGCAATACCGGTTCCAACAACTAACTGTCCTCGTGCTGGAACTGTATTTTCCTGCATTGCCTAGAGATCATGGCCTGCTGCCATTCTTGAGCCTTTAGTTTGTAATCTTACCCTGGTGTCTAATTGTTTTACTCGAATCACTGAGTCTGAGTCATTCCAGTTAGGAGTTTCCTGTCTATCACCTATACTTGTATCATTTGTTTTATTGTCTGCTATTAAGCATATTTGAATTTCCCCTTTTACAGTTCTTGTTGCTAAACTGATTTGGAAATGTTTGGGTTTCAATATCGCCTGTTCGCGATGTGCAGCTCCCTCCTCAGAACAGTACTCCGGCCGTCGACTGAGTGCATCAGGTTTTCCCCCTCTCATTCCTGGGTGGTAAACAATTCTGAAGTTGTAATCCACTAACTTCTGCGCTCAACGGATTTGGTGTCCGCTTCAGACCTTCAAGGTGAGGAAATATTGGAGGTTTTGGTGATCGGTGTACACAGTTATAGGTTTTTCAGTTCCGACCAGGTATTGGTGCCATTCTTTGAAAGCTTCCAATGTCACCAATAGTTCTTTGTCGTGGATCTCATAATTTCGCTCTGCGGAATTCAGCTTGTGGGAATGGAAAGCTACAGGATATAGTCTTTTTTCCACAAACTGAAATAGGATGCAGCCTAAGGCAAAGTTACTAGCATACATTTCCACCACTGTTTCTCTCTCCGGGAAGAAATGGTGCAAAATTGGGGCCGAAGTAAATGTTCTTTTAAGCTCCGGGAAGGCCCTTTCCTGTTCCGGACCCCACCGGAACTTGTTTGGATTGCCTTTCAATGATTCCTTAATAGGAGTGTAAATTTTAAAGAAGTTTTCTATAAAACGTCGGTAGAAGTTAGCAAATCCTTGAAATATTTGGACTTCTTTAACCGATATAGGTGATTTCCAGTTTAATACTGAATCCACCTTTCTGGTACTCATGGATACCCCATCGACAGCTATCATGTAGCCTAAGAATTCCACCTTTTTAACATGGAAAAAAGATTTCCTTATTGATATCGCGAGTTGGAAATCTGTTAATCGTTGTAACACTTTTGTTACTAGCGTGATATGTTCCTTCTCATTTTTGGAATAAATCAGAATGTCGTCCAAATAACATCCGACCCCCTGATCTAGATATTCCTAAAGGACCTCATTCATCATGTCCTGAAATGTGGCTGGAGCATTGGCTAATCCGAAGGGCATGACCTTATACTGGTAATGTCCATAACGCGATCGGAAAGCCGTTTTTCATTCATCCCCTTCTTTGATTCGGATAAGATTGTAGCCATTTTTTAAATCAATTTTGGAAAAGATGCTAGCTCCTGCCACGTGATCACATAACTCCGACATTAATGGTAGTAGGTATTTGTTCAAGATGGTTATCTTGTTCAGGTTTCGGTAGTCTACTACTAGTCGTAGTCTTTGGTCTGCCTTTGGTGTGAAGAGAATTGGGGTACCAAAAGGCGATTGGCTCTTCGTGATCTTTCCTTGTCGTAACATATCATCAAGGTATTCTCATAATAGCTTGAGTTGTTTATCAGACAGAGGATAAATCAGTCCCCAAGAGGGTTTCGCTCCCTCGACTAATTTAATTTCATGATCAAAGGTTCTCCAAGGGACTAACTTTGTTGCCGTTTGTGGGAGAAATAATTTCTTGAATTTCCAATAGTGTTTTAGAATGGAATCGAAGTTGATCTTGTTAGGATTTTCTGCAACTCCAATTTTTCCTATTTGGATCGCGTTCTCACTCCAAGTGACAGTTCCATCGTATCTGAACATATCTGCAATCCCTCCACCCCCTCCTCTCACGTAGTTTTTGCATTTAGAGTCCCGAAATTTCCATTTTGTAGGTTCTCCAATGTTGGATAGAGGGTGCTCTGAATGCCACCACCAAAAAGGGATTATTATCTCGTAATCGCCTGCTGCTGCGATTTCGCACGCAACTTCAGACATGTGTTTGTTTCGTCCTATTTCAAGCCAAATAGGATATGTGTAGAACTTTCCTCCCGATGGAGTTGATACCCCATCAAAGCCTTGAATGTTGACTGGATTCGGTCTCTCTGTGAATGGGATTTTTAATTCTTTTACAAGTTCTTTGTTGATTAGGAACACATTAGATCCTGAATCTAATAGCACTCGTATTCTGTAGTGCTGACGATTCAGGTTTACAATATGAATGTAAGCATGTCCCTCAGGACAATCATATCTTGTAGGCTTTGGTGCGCTAAAAGTGCGCTTTTTTGGGTAATGCGTCGAATCGTTGTTTTGCCGTTTTGACATGTCTGAGATTTAACAACAACTGGGATGTTTGTTACCGCGCCCACACAGTTTCGACCATTTAGGTCTCCTCAGACAAACTTGTTTCCACTTGGTATATCGGGCAGCCCACTACTAGTGGTCTTTACCCCCTGCCAAGAGGTTCCTATACCTTCCACTTTTACTTTCTGTGGAACCAATCTAGGGGGTCTCTGCCATCATCCAGATATCATGGAAACAAAAGCCAGGTGCGTAAGGCTGGTCGGTTGTCTCTTTGATAACCTTCCTGGGCTTATTCTCCACCCTCGCTTAACCGTGAACAGTGTCCTCACTTTATCGAGTTCCATTCGGTACCTGCGCGGCACCTAAGAAGCAGTAACTAAAGGTAAGGTCTAGAGCTCTTGTACCTATTTCTTGTGTAGATTGAAGATCTGCTTCACTTATCCTCTACATCCTTCATCTTAGCCTTACTGTCGCTCCCTCCAGAACCCTTGGCGCTGTCTGTTTCCTGTCCAAGCTTTGGTCTTTATTGGAGACCTTTCACTATCCAGATCACGTGCCTGACTACCCTAACTGTCATGCGTTAGGTCATTAGGACGCGCTTGTGTCACTCCCTTAGGAAGCATAGAGGCACCGCCAATGCGTACATTGCTCTTTATTAATCCTCTTGTCCTTGTGGTAAGAAGGACACGTGTACCCCCACTCAGGTCATGATCGCAAGGTCATTTTCTTCGCTTTGATGTCCCCTTAATTTGCCATTGATTTCGATTTCTAGGGAGTATGTCTCTTCTAGACTACGCGAACACTGTAGTTGTTGGTACCAATGAGATGACCTAAATCATCTCTTCGTCATCACCTAGTTCCCAGAGTTTATTACCTCTTAGAACTTGGGCAGCAGAAATCTTTCTGGGACAGTTAACTGTTGCCACCCTTCTAGGCCTTAGTGTCTTGAATGGGCGGTCATCTGCCCTTGTTCTAGACACCTGAATTTGTCCCCAGTAGGTTTTGTAGTCGTGGTTTTTCTTCCCACAATGAGTACAATTGCCATCCCGCTTTCTTTCATCAATAGTTGACTGGGGGATTCTTCATGGGCAGCTTTGAAGTTTGTATGTGTTAACTTCGTAGTTCCAGTAGATTTCTTTACCGGTTTATTGAGTTCCGGTCCCCATTTCCTTTTCTTGGAGAGACCACCTCCCTTTATGAAGGGTTTTTCTCTTTTTCCCTTTGGTTGAATTTTGTCCGCAGGTTTCTTATCTGAAGATATCCTTACGGGTTTTGATTTGTCCCGGTCTAGGTGGTCCCCTTCCTGTTATTCCTCCTCATCCCTTCCTGCTTCCCGGACTGCCTTTTCCCATTCGGCATCGGTGTCATACTTGTTTAAGGAGAGTCACCACCTGATCTTAGAGGGCAACTTCCTGTCACATGCCATTTACCAGGCTGGTCCCGTTAATCAGGCGTGGAGATTCAAATTATGCATTTTTTCCATAAAGGTCTGAATATCATTTTTGTACTCCACAGATTCCATATCCCATATAGCTATTCGTCCTTCTTCGAGAGTGGCGTACCGACTAGTAAATTCGTGCTTAAAGGGAGTCCAAGAAGATAGTTCCGGGTCTTGTTCTTCTCCTCGGAGACCATCCATTGCATGTCGATACTATACAGCTATTGGACTGACCTGATCCCCTTTTGTCATTTCCAAGGCGTAAATGATGCGTTCTTGATCATCATCCCAGATTCTTGGGTTTCGTTCGAAGTAGTCTACACATTAGGTTAACCAATGGTAAACGCATTGACTTGTCATTGCTTGGAAAAATTGGGGCGGGTCTGCCAGTCGTTTAACCATTTGAGCCAATGCTTCTACAAGTACATCAGCTATTCCACGTTGTTCAGGGGTTAATTCCCGTTTGAATCTGGATGGTCCTCCTCCACATTTTCCTCCATTTCTATTGTCATCTCCATTATCACTCCCATCGTCCGGGTCGCCACCTGGTATTAAAAAGGTTGGAGGTTCTCCTTCTCTCTGTTTCGCTTTGTCTCGAGGATGGATTTTCTCAGGTTCTCCCCATTCTGCAGTCTCTTCCCATTCTTCTGGAACTGATTCCAACGTAGCGTGCTGACCACCTGGTTGTCCACTATCTAGTGCCTTAAGCTTGTTAAGAACAAGTGATAGGGTATCGGATATGTGGGCTTGATCCTTCTGGATGGTACAGGTAAAGTCGCTATACAGTTCTGAGTCCCTTTCTTGCCTTGCAGCCAAATTGGATATCAAGGTTCGCATTGCGATATTTTGTTGGGTCTGTTGTGCTCTGAACTCTTGGAAAGTGTGTTCCAGGGTGAGGTCTCGTTCTAGAGCTTCTCGCTGCAGTTGGGAGGTTACCTCTTAGTGATGCTCTTGTCGTGCATCTTGTACTACCAATTTGGTAGCAATCTCCCTATTGATCCTTTCTTGGATCTCTCAGACATTCGCTTCTACCATTGTACACTGACGTAACATAATAGCAATGTCATTGTCATGTATATCTTGTCCTTCCAACAATCGTTGCTGGACAGCTATCAGTCCTTGTACATTGGCTTGAGAATCTGCTGATAGGATGTCAAAGGCAATATTGGCAGTATCAATACTGGTTGATATGTCTTGTCGGATTTGACCTATGACAATTTCTACCCTAGCGGCAAGTCTTGCAAGATCTGCTGCATGGGTATTTGGATGGGGTGTGGTAGATTGTGAAGTGGGAGAAGGGGCTCTTGAGGACGGAGGGACACTGTGAGCCCTGCCCTCTTGTCCTCCAATAGGTTTCCAAAGAGCGGGAGAGAGAGAGGAAGAATGACTGAAACTTGTAGAGTGATCATCTCCTGAGGTATCCATTGGTTCTCCTGGAAGAATCTGTTTAGGAGGTTGAGCAATCTCTCTTGCTTGTTTGCGAGCTTTTTTTCTGGTAAGTGGGCTATGAAGCCCGCATTCTGTGAGGTTTCCGTTTAAGTAGAATATGCAGTGGGACATGTGGTATCCTAGCCGCGTCATGCAGTAGGAGGAGATAGATCTTAAGGGAGGTTGGATGAGTTCCAAGTCTCCACACTAGAGGTATAGTAGCAGAGAACCTGCTGCTAAGAGAACTTTCCTCGCTGGTATGCCAGTCAAGGAAGGGTTTCCAACTAAATTCTGGTCCGTAACAGGTTTCGTATATTCTTTGAAATTGTTCCTCAGTAGGAACTAGGTTGGGGTCGGTATACCACGAAGGAGCTTCTTGTACCAGAAATGGTACTTCTGAAAGCTCAAACTGACTAGAAAACACTTGACCGATAGATGGCAAGTGAACCTTAGTCTGTGGTTCGAAAATTGAATTAGTTCGGGATAGTTCTTCGAGGGTATCTAGGCCGACCATAATATCAATGACTTTACTAAAAGTGTGAATCGAACCCATGCAAGTGGTAACCGATTAGAGAGCCTTGGTAACAAGGAGATCTAATAATATACTGTTAGGCAGAGACAACTTAATAGACTTCAAGATTGTCTAGACCAATTGAGATTCATTTTTGTAGACGGAGATTGTCTAGGAAGGCTCGGACTTGGCTCGTTTCGTTTATGACTACTAGGAGCGAAGTAAAGTAGGTAAAGTAGGGTAGAATCATAAAAACAATATTATATGGTTAAGGTCTCTGCTCCATTGCTTGATAATGTCTAAAGCTTTGGGAGGCACTTCGAGATTTATATTCCGTGTCTGAGTGTTCTTGGACTACATCTATTTATCATACAACTATGTACTACTTCAATCGTAATTCGCGACGTCGAGTTTTCTTCCAAAGGTGCGAACACCTGTGGACCCTGAAAACCATCACATCCTCTTCGGTACTTACGATATTTCTTCTTAGGAAGTGTACTACCCCCAATAGTAATATCCCGATTAGCAGAGTCTTTAGACTTATAGCCTAGTTCTTAAGTCAAACTGAGTTGGCTCTAATTGTCTTCGCCATTGATAAAATGATCAGTTTTGTTCACGGCTATATCTGCAAAGGTGGTCGTCATTACAACCATCGTAGGTCGTCAGACTCCAATCCTTTGTAACTCTATACCCAACCAATAGATTTTCTCTGGATGACTTCCTATTAACTCGCAGAAAGCTATTCCACCAGATTGGTCATTAATCCCTCGGTCGGCAAGCCTTGGTTGCCATCTGGGTAATAGGTTTGAGTAATCATTGTAGTATTAGGAATCACCCTGTAACCGGTACGGGTACACGGTTATTGGTTTTGTTTTATGTTTTGTTTTAAGTATTGCTTTGATACTTGGTTTGTTTTAAGTATCGTTTGATACTTGATTTTGTTTTATGTTTTGTTTTAATTATCGCTTTGATACTTGGTTTGTTTTAAGTATCGTTTGATACTTGGTTTTGTTTTACGTTTTATTTTAAGTATCGCTTTGATACTTAAGGAGTTTTACCAAAGTGTATCGATTGATATCTTTGATTAGTATCGTTCATGCTAGACATGAGCAGATTTGGGTATTTAAAGACCGCCTGTTTCTACGATAGAAAAGGCAGACTTCGACAGACAGTATTTCAATATACTTGGTTGAACGGTTACTTCTTTGTTCCTCAGTACACCCTCGATGCCTACTTTAGTTCTCAGCTCTTGCCTCCTCTCCGGAAAAGCAGGCCACCTGCCAACTATCGTACCCTTTACCGATAACGTGATTAGCACCTTGCGAACACGTTACATTTTTTTAACCTCAGCAAGTGGTTAAGAACCTGTCCCCAGATTTAGGCCTGATCAACCTATCGATATCCACCTTAGAACGCTAGTGAAGAGAAGCGGCAGAATCACGGCATATTCGGCTTCATCTTAAATCCAAGATAGAGTCTTCCATGACCAGGAGTGGGAAGCAAATCCCAGGGCAAGACCTTACAAGAAAGAAACAACCCCGGCGCTCTGCTAAAGAGCCTGGCGATCCTGCAAACACAGAAGATACACAACCTCCAGGAGAATTCCCTTCTACTCCAGCAAAGAAGCCTTTCTTTAAACCTCCAATCGACCCCAAAGCCAGTAGCGAATCAGACATGGCTAGCACAGGAGGAGGGCCTTCTGGAGGAGGAAAATCTCGGGCTAGGCCTGAGGAAGAGGAGGTACCCGCAGCATTTGAACCCCCTAAGTTTAAACTCCACCTCCCAGCGAAGTTCACAGGAGAAGGAAAAGACCTCAAACCTGAAGCTTTTGACCGATGGGCGACGGAACTCTCACACTTCCTACTCTTACAAGGAAAAGGTGTGGAAGAGCCTACAACCGGACTTATCATTGGATCGTTTTACGAAGGAAAGGTAACCGATGCATACCACCAATGGTATAAGGAATACGGCGAGAATGTAAGATTAAGAGGAACTACAGTTCTCGATTACCTGAAAGGACGATTCCAATCCTCTATAACCAACGACCTCCTATACAACAAATTCTACCAACTCCAGGAAGTTAACGGAACGCATATCAAACGAATAACCGCTGTGGCTACGGACCTAATGATGTAGAAGGACCAAATGGAGAGAGGAAGTATCTCCAAATACATCCTGAAGCGACGATTCTACGACACTATGCACCCTACCCTCTGGCAAGAAGTAGAACCACTGGAGGAAGACGGCGATAATATTGCAGTAATTATTGCAAGAGCAGAACGAAAGGACGCTATTCTCCATGAGACCAAGGCCTACAAAACACAGACATCCTCTAGTAGGAACAGCCAGCCACGGCACAAAGCCTCCGGTAACTCTGAAGACGATACCCCATGGGTTTTCAAGAAGAAAACCAAATACTCCAAAGAATCAAGATGGCAGAAAGGAGAATGTTTTGAATGCGGAAAAACAGGACACATGGCAAAGAACTGTCCTATGAAGAAAGGGAAAGGAAAGGCAATTAAGCAAGAGGCATCAGCCAACAATGTTGAAAGCGATGATACCCAATCCAGCAAATATGAAGAGATCCATATCGGATATATCGATGTGGAATGCAACAGTATTCGACCTCCCTCTACATTTAAAGGACACGCCGCCCTGGAAGGTACTATCCTGATCAATGGCAAAAGGACTCGAGTCCTATTCGACACTGGCGTAATCGGAAGAGATATGATCAGTAATGCCTTCGTCTCTGTCCATGGACTCCCAACTCGAGACCTTAACCAACCCATACCAGTCAATATGGCAGTAAAGGGATCACGATCCACAAGCCATAAAACCTGTAGTGCAACTATTTGACTTGGTTCTGCAGTCCTACCCCCCCAGGAAATGCTGGTTGGGAATTTAGCCAAATACGATGCCCTAATAGGTATGCCATTCCTGAACCACCACAAAGCTATATTCAGGTGTGGGGAATCAACCATCGATTTCCCAGATCAGAAGGTCAGAGTCTCATGCAAGCCAACAAGCGGAGAGTACCGAGCCGCAGTCTGTGCAGCAACTGCCTAACGACTATTTGATGAATACTCTGATGTTTTTCCTGATCAAATACCCGAAGAACTACCACCTATGAGTGTTAGGCGAAGACAACCTGATAGACTTCACAGTTGTCTAGGCCAAGCGAGATTCGTTTTTATAGAGGGAGATTGTCTAGGAGGGCTCGGACTTCACTCGCTTCGTTTATGACTACTAAGAGCGAAGTAAAGTAAGGTAAAGTAAAGTAAAATCATAAGAACAATATTATACTGTTAAGGTCTCTTCTCCGTTGCTTGATGATGTCTAAAGCTTGGGAGGCACTTCGATATTTATATTCCGCGTCTGAGTGTTCGCGGAATACATCTAACTAACATACAACCATGTACCTTTTTCCAATATAACTGGCAACGTCGGGTTTTCTTCCAAGGTGCGAACACCTGGAGACCCTGAAAATCATCACACCCTCTTTGATAATTATTATATGACTATTTGGAAATCATGCTGTTTCCAATAGTGATTATCCGATGGTGAGAGTCTTTTTAGACAAATGGCCCAATTCTCAAGTCGAACTGTGTTGGCTCCAATCGTCTCCCTTGTTGACGAAATGATCAGTTTCATCTGCGGGTTACATCTGCGAAGATAGTTGTTGTTACCGACTTTCTAGGTCGTCTAACTTCAACTCTTCATAACTCCATACCTAACCGATAGAACTTTTCCGGAGGACTTCCTACTTACTCGCAGGAAGCCTTTCCATAGGATTGGTAGATAATCTCTCGGTCGGTAACCCTTGGTTGCCATGGGTAATAGGATTCTGGTTACTATCACCGGTTTGTGAGTCACCCTCACGGTTGCAATATGTACCTGAACCTAGTTGTAACACTCCTCGAACTCCATTGGGTTCAATGGTAGTATTCTTAGGAGTTCCAGACTCTTCTGGTTATCGTAGGGTGGTTGTGAATGTATTGGTCTTTCATTAAGATCCTTTACTGTTCATCATCATCTCTTTGCGCGAGAACGTCCCGTTACTTGCGGCCTATGCCAAAGATATCTCATTCTTGAAGCCTCGTAACATTCTGGGTAGTTGACAGATTCACTCCATGATACTTCCCAGACCCTGCCGAAGGTCCCCTCTTATATATCCTGCGAACAGGATCTGGTCGGACGGGCGGCGGCGACGTTTACGGTGTTATTTTAACACCTTCGATTCTGTGGTATAATACTCACAGGACACAACTTAGATCGATATGTATGATGATGCACGGGCCCCGCAAGGGGCCCAGAGGAGGGTGTTGGAGACCTGAGATTTCGATTTCGGGAGAGGTTACCCTGCCTAGGGTGGTTCCTAGGTATCGGATCTAGGTATTCCTAACAATGAGAGAGGTGAACCACCACATTCGCCTCCGAGACCCCTCTAATCTCAAGAACCAACCCACCTACTCTATTTCTGACGCATACAAAAGCCCACTTTGTGATTGGATCAACCAACAACAAAGAAGAGGAGTCATCTACCGGGCAGAAGCCCCAGGTGCCGCTACTATGTTTATTCAACCCAAAGCAGATGGCAAAATAATCCGCCCCTTGGTTGACCTCTAGCTATAGAACGAAAATACGGTTATGGACAGCTCGGCTATCACAAACCAAACCCAGATCCTAAATGCAGTTGAACGGGCTAGATTCTGAAGTAAGATTGACCTAAGCGATGCCTACTTCCAAACAAGGTTAGATCCAGAAAGCGAGCGCTACAACAGTTTCAAAAGACCCTTCGGAAGTTTTATTAGCCGAGTTATGTTACAAGGTGATATGAATGCGCCTGCCACTTTTATGCGAATTATGGAAAACCTCCTGAGCGAATACCTCCACCATTTTGTTTGGGTCTACATTGATGATATTCTCATCTTCTCGAACACCAAAATAGAACACGTCTACCATATAGGTTTGGTTTGTACCAAACTAAGGGAAGCTAAATTCTACGCTAGCAGAAACAAATCAATCCTGTTTGCCGATAAACTCGATATCCTAGGACATGTTATAGATGATGAAGGAATACATGCAGCTCCTGGAAAAATATCCTGTTTAACGGAATGGATGACACCCAAAAATCAAAAGGAACTCATGCGATTCCTAGGACTAGTCAACTATATTTCCCAGTTCCTACCACACCACGCCACTGTAACAGCACTGCTCACGGACCTTACCAGCAATGCAGAATTTGTCTGGACCCATACTCATGACCAAGCCTTTACCAACATCAAGGAGTTGATTAAAAACGGTAATGTTATTCGACCTATCGACTATAGTAAACCAGAATCGATATGGGTAATTACTGATGCATCAGATGTTGGAGTTGGAGCATGGGTTAGGCAAGGGGCCTCCCATGAAACGGAAAGACCGGTGGCATTACACAGCAGGAAGTTCACTAACTCACAGATGAACCATGGAACAACAGACAAGGAAGCCCTTACTGTGATTGATGATCTCGTCGCTTTCAACCACATCCTGATGGGCAATACCTTCACTATTATTACCGACCACCAACCTCTCACTAATCATAAAACAGAAAGAATACCTGGAAGGAGAAGAACAAGATGGATAGGCGAAATCAGCAAATACGATGCAAAAATCATCTATACCCCTGGAAGAACAAACTATTTAGCTGATGCTCTCTCCTGCCTATATGAGAATCAAGATCTCTCAGATCCTCCTCTTGTTCATGACCACACAAGACAAAGCGAAGACAGCCCTGATGACACCTCCTATGAACAAGAACCACCAATGGCTACCGCCAGCACTGCCACTCCCTCCAATCCTTTCTCTTACACCATGTATAGCGCTGCTGGAACGGATCAAGGAAAGGACATTGATGAAGAATGGAAAGACAACTGCACGCTCCGCAGCACACCTCCTCATGAACTTGAACAAAGCAGACTCCACTGGTCCCACTGCTATCACGACACCTGCCCATTTCACCAGAATGATATCAAGTTCGGCAACAGATACCAGCGACCATATTATATGGCTGCTGACGATTCCAAAAACACCAGCTTCGACACCGCCGAAGGAGCAGAAGAGATGATCGATGAAGATGAATCAACCCATTCACCTCATATCCTTAATCCTGTTCCAACACAATACCAAGGTCTTGAAGAACTCGAACAAGCAGCAGCCTACCTGGATGCAATATCCTATTTACACCCCCCACAGTCAGCCCCGCCATCCTCTCCTCCCATAATCGATGCACGACCACTATATGGTGGACCTGTAACGTGTTCGCAAGGTGCTAATCACGTTATCGGTAAGGAATACGATAGTTGGCAGGTGGCCTGCTCTTCCGAAGAGGAGGTGAGAGCTGAGAACTAATGGAGGCTTCGAGGGTGTACTGAGAAACAAAGAAGTAACCGTTCAACCTAGTATATTGAAATACTGTCAGTCGAAGTCTGCCCTTTCTATCATAGAAACAAGCGGTCTTTAAATACACAAATCTGTTCATGTCTTAACATGAACAAAACTAATCAAAGGTATCAATCGATACACTTTGGTAAAACTGCTTAAGTATCGAAGCGATACTTAAAACAAAACATAAAACAAAACCAAGTATCAAACGATACTTAAAACTAACCAAGTATCAAAGCGATACTTAAAACAAAACATAAAACAAAACCAAGTATCAAACGATACTTAAAACTAACCAAGTATCAAAGCGATACTTAAAACAAAACATAAAACAAAACTAAGTATCAAACGATACTTAAAACTAACCAAGTATCAAAGCGATACTTAAAACAAAACATAAAACAAAACCAAGTGTCAAAAGATACTTAAAACTAACCAAGTATCAAAGCGATACTTAAAACAAAACATAAAACAAAACCAAGTATCAAAGCGATACTTAAAACAAAACATAAAACAAAACCAATAACCAAGTACCCGTACCGGTTACAGGACCCTTATGAGTATACATCAATGAAACCATTGTCTCAGTCATACCCCCTACTATTCCAGAGCATCGCCGACAACTCTATGAAATCTTTGAGGAAGAGGAAGCTCCGATCAAACCAACAAGAGGATCTCGCATTGAGGATGAACGAGATATTAGATCAACCACAGAAGAATTACCATCATCTTTTCGAAGCCAAATGATAGCAGGATATCGCCATGATCCGATTTACTTCAAAGCCATGGATAGCTCCAGGCATGAAGATCTTGCACCCTACAACATATCCAACTGAATTGTCTATACCAGCACCCGTTATGGTGAAGATTGCCTATACATTCCAAAGGGCCATATGTTTAATGGAATGACTATTAGGGAATAAGTCATCACCGAAATCCACAATAAAGGACACCATAGTACGGACCACAACCTCCAATATGCTTCAGAATATGTTTACAGGCCTGAAATGCGAAAGGACTTCTGCGATTTTGTCAAGCAATGTGAACTCTGCCAGGCAAATCAGGAGCGAACACAACTACCTGAAGGGAAAGTGCAGACCCTCCAACTATCTTGTGAAATATTCGATTCCTACGCCATCGATTTTGCAGACCCTTTCAACCAGTCGGCAGGATATGATACTATCTTACTAGCTGTGGATTGATTCTCTCGATAGACATAGCTCATACCAATGAAGGTTACCGATTCCTCTAAAGACACCAGGAATAACCTCCAAAGACACCTATTTTCCCCCCATGGGTACTCCTTATGTAACGTGTTCGCAAGGTGCTAATCACGTTATCGGTAATGATACGATAGTTGACAGGTAGCCTGCTCTTCCAGAGTGGAGGCGAGAGCTGAGAACTAAAGGTGGCTTCGAGGGTGTACTGAGGAACAAAGAAGTAACCGTTCAACCAAGTATATTGGAATACTGTCTGTCGAAGTCTGCCTTTTCTATCGTAGAAACAGGCGGTCTTTAAATACACAAATCTGTTCATGTCTAGCATGAACGAAACTAATCAAAGGTATCAATCGATACACTTGGGTAAAACTCCTTAAGTATCAAAGTGATACTTAAAACAAAACATAAAACAAACCAAGTATCAAAATGATACTTAAAACAAACCAAGTATCAAAGCGATACTTAAAACAAACGTAAAACAAAACCAAGTATCAAACGATACTTAAAACAAACCAAGTATCAAAGCGATACTTAAAACAAAACATAAAACAAACCAAGTATCAAAACGATACTTAAAACAAACCAAGTATCAAAGCGATACTTAAAACAAAACATAAAACAAAACCAATAAATGAGTACCCGTACCGGTTACATTCCCCAAAACAAAACAACGGTTTAAACAAACAAAACCTAATAATCATCAAAAGCAGATTCTGAGAAACTAAGGGCTTCAGTTTCCGCTAAAAACTCTTCATCGTAAGTGTCACACCAGGGACAAGAGGAAACTCTAAGGAAACATTTAGACTCGAAGAAATCTAAATCACAGTAGTCACGAATACCAGATTCGTGCTGTACATCAACCCAAGCATGATCACAATCAGGACAGTAGTCAATCCAGAGGATTTCGAAATAGTCTTCAAGTTGGATAGCATCGCGGTTCAACAACAGTCCAACAATCTGTTGTCGCTGCCTTACATTGAGCTCCACATAGTTTGACATCGTTATGGTATTCGGATGGTGATTGGTAACTAGATAAAGTTGTCGAGGGCCTGCTCCATAGCTTGATTTTCCTCATCGCTGCTTTCGAACTCCGACTCAAAGTATGGTGCCCAAAATCCATCTCTAGCTTCAAGTTCTGCGCGCCATCACTCAGTTTCTGGCATTTTAGGTGTCCAGCACATGGTGATATAATTGATTGTTGGGGGGAGGGATTCGTTTAGCATGTTGTCTTTCCACCATCCGTTTACCATATCCATAGCATGCTCCAGTCCTTCCAGTGGTTCCCAACTATTTTCGCTCGTTGGATATCCTTTCCATTTGACTAAAAATTGATCATGTCCATGCCAAAGACAGTGGTCTCGGATTTCTTCAACTTCCCATTCATCTTTCTTCTCAATGATGATAGGTTCGGGTCGAGAGTGGGTTCTTCCAGGGAACTTAGAGTCGTCATTTGGGGGGAATTGTTTGAAAGCAGAGGCGTGGAATACTGCAGTATTGCGGCGGTACATGCGTCCATCCATCTGGACAGTGTAGTTCTCTGTATGTTCGTCAAAGGATAAGACCTTGAAAGGTCCTCGCCATCGGGGTTGTAGTTTCTTGCTGCGTCCAACATTGGTGATGAACATGTTTCCATGTACCATGAGTATATCACCTGGTGGAATAGGGACATGTTTGCGTTGTAGCTTCTGAGCAGTAGTGGTGCTTCGGAATCGGGCAGCCTTAACAGCTTGGAAAGCGTCATTCCGAATCGCTTGGTGGCAGTTTAAGTGGTCATCGGAGGCAGGGACTATGGAGTTCTTGAATAGAGTTGTAGGTAGGAGAGGGTATTGGCGGCCAAAAACTACCTTGTATGGTGACATCCCCAAGGTATCTGAAAATCGGCGTTGCTATATGCAGCGAGCTCAACAAGGGCTGGTTCCCAATTGGTTTATCGTTCATTGATCATATTCCTAATTCCGGTTTTAACTTCGCGAATCTTTCTCTCTGCTTGGCCATTCATCTCATGATGTCCAGGGGCAGCCATGATGTGGTTTATTCTGAGAGAGGTCAAGGTTTGCTTCCAGAATCTGGCGGTAAAGCGGGGATCAGCATCACTGACAATAGATAAGGGATACCCGTGGGGGGTAAACAGGTATCGTTGTAGGTTATTCCAGGTGTCTTTGGAGGAGTCGGTAACCTTCATTGGTATTAACCAGGTGTATCCAGAGAATCGATCCACAGCTACCAAGATGGTGTCGTATCCGGCGGACTTGTTGAATGGTCCTGCAAAATCGATGGCATATGATTCGAATATTTGCGCATGGTAGTTGGAGGGTCTGTGCTTTTCCTTCAGGTAGTTGTGTTCGCTCTTTGTTTGCCTGGCAGAGTTCACATTGTTTGACGAAATCGCGGAAATCCTTGCGCATCTCAGGCCAGTAGACATATTCTGATGCATATTGAAGGTTGCGGTCCGCACTGTGGTATCCTTTGTTGTGAATTTCGGATATGACATATTCTCTAATAGTCATTCCGTTGAACATATGGCCCTTTGGTATGTATAGGCAATGTTCACCATAACGGGTGCTGGTATAGACCATTCCGTTTGATATGTTGTATGGGACGAGGTCTCCATGCCTGGAGCTATCCATGGCTTTGAAGTAAATCGGGTCATGGCGGTATCCTGCTATCATTTGGCTTCGGAAAGAGGAGGTTAATTCTTCTGTGGTTGATCTAACATCTCGTTCATCCTCGATTAGGGATCCTCTTATTGGTTCGCGTAGGGGCTTCCTCTTCCTCAAAGGTTTCATAGAGTTGACGCCGATGCTCGGGAATAGTAGGGGGTATGACCAAGGCAATGGTTTCATTGTTATATACTCGTAATGGTCCACCATATAGTGGTCGTGAATACATTATGGGAGGAGAGGATGGCGGGGCTGACTGTGGGGGGTGTAAATAGGATATTGCATCCACGTAGGCTGCTGCTTGTTCGAGTTCTTCGAGACCTTAGTATCGTGTTGGAACAGGGTTAAGGGTATGAAGAGGTTGGGTTGATTCTTCTTCATTGATCATCTCTTCTGCTCCTTCTACGGTGTCGAAGCTGGTGTCTTTGGAATCGTCAGCAGCCATATAGTATGGTCACTGGTATCTGTTGCCGAACTTGATCTCAGTCTGGTGAAAAGGGCAGGTGTCGTGATAACAGTGGGACCAGTGGAGTCTGCTTTGTTCAAGTTCCTTAGGAGGTGTGCTGCGGAGCGTGCAATTGGCTTTCCATTCTTCATCAATGTTCTTTCCTCGTTCTGTTCCGGCAGCACTGTACATGGTGTAAGAGAAAGGATTGGAGGCAGTAGCAGAGCTGGCAGTAGCCATTGATGGTTCTTGTTAATATGAGGTGTCGTCAGGGCTGTCCTCGCTCTGTCTTGTATGGTCGTGAACAAGAGGGGGGTCTGCGATGTCTTGATGCTCATAGAGGCGGGAGAGAGCATCAGCTAAATAGTTCGTTCTTCCAGGGGTGTAGATGATTTTTGCATCGTATTTGCTGATCTCGCCTATCCAACTCGTTCTTCTTCTTCCAGGTATTCTTTCTGTTTTAAGATTAGTGAGGGGTTGGTGGTCGGTAACAATAGTGAAGGTGTTGCCCATCAGGATGTGGTTGAAAGCGGCGAGAGCATCAATCACAGTAAGGGCTTCCTTGTCTGTTGTTCCATAGTTCATTTGTGAGTTAGTGAACTTCCTGCTGTGTAATGCCGCCGGTCTTGCCGTTTCATGGGAGGCCCCTTGCCCAACCCATGCTCGAACTCCAACATCCGATGCATCAGTAATCAGCCATATTGGTTCTGGTTTACTATAGTCGATAGGTTGAATAATGTTGGCTTTTTTAATCAATTCCTTGATGTTGGTAAAGGCTTGGTCATGAGTGTGGGTCCAGACAAATTCTGCATTGCCGGTAAGGTCTGTGAGCGGCGCTGTCACAGTAGCGTGGTGTGGGAGGTACTGGGAAATATAGTTGACTAGTCCTAGGAATCGCATGAGTTCCTTTTGATTCTGGGGTGTCGACCATTCCATTAAACAGGCTATTTTTCCCGGGGCTGCATGTATTCTTTCATCATCTATAACATGTCCTAGGATATCGAGTTTATCGGCAAACAGAATTGATTTGTTTCTGCTAGCGTAGAATTTAGCTTCCCTTAGTTTGGTACAAACCAATCCTATATGGTAGGCATGTTCTAATTCGGTGTTTGAGAAGATGAGAATATCATCAATGTAGATCCAAACAAAATCGTGGAGGTATTCACTTAGGAGGTTTTCCATAATTCGCATAAAGGTGGCGGGCGCATTCATATCGACCTTGTAACATAACTCGGCGAATGAAACTTCCGAAGGGTGTTTTGAACCTGTTGTAGCATTCGCTTTCTGGACCTATCCTTGTTTGGAAGTAGGCATCGCTTAAATCAATCTTACTATGGAATCTAGCCCGTCCAACTGCATTTAGGATTTGGGTTTGGTTTGGGATAGCCGAGCTGTCGATACCCGTGTGATCATTCCGTAGCTTGAGATCAACCAAGGGGCGGATTCTTTTGCCATCTGCTTGGGATTGAACAAACATAGGAGCGGCACCTGGGGCTTCTGCCCGGTAGATGACTCCTCTTCTTTGTTGTTGGTTGATCCAATCACAAAGTGGGCTTTTGTATGCGTCAGCAATAGAGTAGGTGGGTTGGTTTTTTAGATTAGAGGGGTCTCGGAGGCGGATGTGGTGATTCACCTCTCTCATAGGCGGTAGTTCTTCAGGTATTTGATCACGGAAATCATCGGAGTACTCATCCAATAGTCGTAGGGCAGTTGCTTCACAGACTGCGGCTCGGTATTCTCCGCTTGTTGGCTTGCATGAGACTCTAACCTTCTGTTCTGGGAAATCGATAGTTGATTCCCCACACCTAATTATAGCTTGGTGGCGATTGAGGAATGGCATGCCTATTAGGGCATCGTATTTGGCTAAATTCCCAACCAGCATTTCCTTGGGGGGTAGGACTGCAGAACCAAGTCGAATGGTCGCACTACAGGTTTTATGGCTTGTGGATCGTGATCCTTTTACTGCCATATTGACTGGTATGGGTTGGTTAAGGTCTCGAGTGGGGAGTCCATGGACAGAGACAAAGGCATTACTGATCATATCTCTTCCGATTGCGCCAGTGTCGAATAGGACTGGAGCCCTTTTGCCATTGATCAGGATAGTACCTTCCAGAGTGGTGTGTGCTTGGAATGTAGCCGGAGGTCAAACACTGTTGCATTCCACATCGATATATCCGATATGGATTTCTTCATATTCACTGGATTGGGCGTTATCGCTTTCAACATTGTTGGCCGACGCCTCTTGCTTAATTGCCTTTCCTTTCCCTTTCTTTGTAGGACAGTTCTTTGCCATGTGCCCTGTTTTTCCACATTCAAAACATTCTCCTTTTTGCCGTCTCGATTCTTTGGAGGATTTTGTTTTCTTCTGAAAACCCGTGGGGTATCGTCTTCAGAGTTGCTGGAGGCTTTGTGTCGTGGCTGGCTGTTCCTACTAGAGGATGTCTGTGTTTTGTAGGCCTTGGTCTCATGGAGAATGGCGTCCTTTCGTTCTGCTCTTGCAATTATTACTGCAATATCATCACCATCTTCCTCGCGTGGTTCTACTTCTCGCCGGAGGGTAGGGTGCATGGTGTCGTAGAATCGTCGCTTCAGGATGTATTTGGAGATACTTCCTCTCTCCATTCGGTCCTTATACATTATTAGGTCCGTAGCCACATCGGTGATTCACTTGACATGCGTTCCGTTAACTTGCTGGAGCTGGTTGAATTTGTTGTATAGGAGGTCGTTGGTTATAGATGATTGGAATCGTCCTTTCAGGTAATCGAGAACTGTAGATCCTCTTAATCTTACATTCCCGCCGAAATCCTTATAGCATTGGTGGTATGCGTCGGTTGCCTTTCCTTCACAGAATGATCCACTGCTAAGTCCGGTTGTACGATCTTCCACATCTTTTCCTTGTAAGAGTAGGAAGTGTGAGAGTTCTGTTGCCCATCGTTCAAAGGCTTCAGGTTTGAGGTCTTTCCCTTCGCCTGTGACCTTCGCTGGGAGGTGGAGTTTAAACTTAGGGGGTTCAAATGCTGCGGGTACCTCCTCTTCTTCAGGCCTTGCCCGAGATTTCCCTCCTGCAGAAGGCCCTCCTCCTGTGCTGGCCATATCTGATTCGCTACTAGATTCGGGGTCGTTTGGAGGTTCAAAGGAAGGCTTCTTTGGTGGAGTAGAAGGGAATTCTCCAGGAGGTTGTGTATCTTCCGTGTTTGTAGGAATACCCGGCTCTTTAGCAGAGCGCCGGGGTTGTTTCTTCCTTGTAAGGTCTTGCTGTGGGATTTGCTTCCCACTCCTGGTCGTCAAAGACTCTATCTTGGGTTTGAGATGAAGCCGCATGTGCTGTGATTCTGCCGCTTCTCTCCGCTAGTGTTCTGAGGTGGATATCGATAGGTTGATCAGGCCTAAATCCGGGGACAGGTTCTTAACCACTTGCTGAGGTTAAAAAAATGTCACGTGTTCGCAAGGTGCTAATCACGTTATCGGTAATGATATGATAGTTGACAGGTAGCCTGCTCTTCCAGAGAGGAGGCGAGAGCTGAGAGCTAAAGGAGGCTTCAAGGGTGTACAGAGGTACGAAGAAGTAACCGTTCAACCAACTATATTGGAATACTGTCTGTCGAAGTCTGCCTTTTCTATCGTAGAAACAGGCGGTCTTTAAATACACAAATCTGTTCATGTCTAGCATGAACGAAACTAATCAAAGGTATCAATCGATATACTTTGGTAAAACTCCTTAAGTATCAAAGTGATACTTAAAACAAAACATAAAACAAACCAAGTATCAAAATGATACTTAAAACAAACCAAGTATCCAAGCGATACTTAAAACAAACGTAAAACAAAACCACGTATCAAACGATACTTAAAACAAACCAAGTATCAAAGCGATACTTAAAACAAAACATAAAACAAACCAAGTATCAAAACGATACTTAAAACAAACCAAGTATCAAAGCGATACTTAAAACAAAACATAAAACAAAACCAATAAACGAGTACCCATACCGGTTACACCTTATCTATTGTCAGTGAAACTGATCTCCAGTTCACTGCCAGATTCTGGAAGCAAACCTTGACCTCCCTCGAAATCAATCACATTATGGCTGCCCCTGGACATCATGAGACCAATGGCCAAGCAGAACGAAAAATCCGTGAAGTTAAGACCGGAATAAGGAACATGATCAAAGAACGACAAACCAACTGGGAACCAGCCCTTGTTGAACTGGCCGTGTATATCAATACCAGATTTTCAGACACCTTGGGAATGTCTCCATACAAGGCAGTCTTTGGCCGCGAATACCCCCTCCTACCTACAACAGTATTTAAGAACTCCGCAGTCCCTGCCTCCGACGATCATCTAAACCGCCATCAAGCAATTCGGAATGATGCCTTCCCGGCTGTTAAAGCTGCCCTTTTCCGTAGTACCACTACTGCTCAGAAGCGACGACGCAAACATGTCCCTATTCTACCAAGTGATATACTCATGGTTCATGGAAACATGTTCATTACCAATGTTGGACGCAGCAAGAAATTACAACCCCGATGGCGAGGACCCTTCAAAATCTTATCTTTTGATGAGCATACAGAAAACTACACTGTCCAGATGGATGGACACATGTACCACCGCAATACCGCAGTCTTCCACGCCTCGGCTGTCAAGCGATTCCACCCAAATGACAACTCCAAGTTCCCTGGAAGCACCCACTCTCGACCTGCACCTATCATCATTGACAAGACAGATGAATGGGAAGTTGAAGAAATCAAAGACCACCGCCTTTGGCATGGAAATGATCAGTTCCTAGTCAAATGGAAAGGATATCCTACAAGCGAGAACAGCTGGGAACCACTAGAAGGACTAGAGCACGCCATGGATATGGTGAATGAGTGGTGGAAAGACAATATGCCAAACGAATCCCTCCCCCCAACGATCAATTACATAACCATGTGCTGGACACCCACTATGCCAGAAACTGAGCGATGGCATGCAGAACTCGAAGCTAGGGATGGATTTTGGGCACCATACTTTGAATCAGAATTCGAAAGTAGCGATGATGAAAATCAAGCTATGGAGCAGGCTCTCAACAACCTTATCTAGTCACCAATCACCATCAGAATACCATAATGATGTCAAATCATGTGGAACTCAATGTGAGGCTGCGACAACAGATTGTTGGACTGTTGTTGAACCGCGATGTTATCCAACTTGAAGACTACTTCGAAATCCTCTGGATAGACTACTGCCCTGATTGCGATCACGCTTGGGTTGATGTACAGCGCAAATCTGGTATTCGTGACTACTGTGATTTACCTTTCTTTGAGTCCAAATGTTTTCTTAGGATCTCTTCTTGCCCCTGGTACGACACCTATGATGAAGAGCTTTTAGCGGAAACTGAAGCCCTCAGTTTCTCAGACTCCACTTTTGATGATTATTAGGTTTTGTTTATTTAAACAGTTGTTTTGTTTTGGGGAATGTAACCGGTAAGGGTCCTTGGTTATAGGTTTTGTTTTATGTTTTGTTTTAAGTATCGCTTTGATACTTGGTTTGTTTTAAATATCGTTTGATATTTGGTTTTGTTTTATGTTTTGTTTTAAGTATCGCTTTGATACTTGGTTTGTTTTAAGTATCGTTTGATACTTGGTTTTGTTTTATGTTTTGTTTTAAGTATCGCTTTGATACTTGGTTTGTTTTTCAGTATCGTTTGATACTTGGTTTTGTTTTATGTTTTGTTTTAAGTATCGCTTTGATACTTGGTTTGTTTTAAGTATCGTTTGATACTTGGTTTTGTTTTATGTTTTGTTTTAAGTATCGCTTTGATACTTAAGGAGTTTTACCAAAGTGTATCGATTGATACCTTTGATTAGTATCATTTATGCTAGACATGAGCAGATTTGTGTATTTAAAGACCACCTGTTTCTACGATAGAAAAGGCAGACTTCGACAGACAGTATTTCAATATACTTAGTTGAACGGTTACTTCTTTGTTCCTCAGTACACCCTCGAAGCCTCCTTTAGTTCTCAGCTCTCGCCTCCTCTCCGGAAGAGCAGGCCACCAGCCAACTATCATACCCATTACCGATAACATGATTAGCACCTTGCGAACACGTTACACACCCAATGACTACGACGTATTCCGAAACCCAGTTGCAATACTCTGTGAAGTTCGTTGGCTTTTTTGGTAGTTTTTTTTGGAGTTCTAGACACTTCTGGTGGATGTAAATATATTGGTCTCTAGTAGAGATCCTATACCATTTGGTATCATCTCTTTGTGCGAAATCGTCCTGTTACTTAGGGCCCATGCCAAAGGTGTCATGTCCTTGGAACCAAGTAACTCTTTGAGTAGTTGACGGAATTACTCCGTGCTACTTCTCAGGCCTAGCCGAAGGTACTGTCTCATATATCCTGCGAGCAGGATCCGGTCGGATGGACAACAACGACGTATATGGTGTTATTCTAACACCTTCAATTCTGTGGTAATATAGTCACAGGACGCAACTGAGATTGATATATATAATGATGCGCGGGCCCAGTAAGGGAGCCAGAGGCGGGTGTTGGAGACCAGAGATTCCGATTCCAAGTAGGGTTACCCTACTTAGGGTGGTTCCTAGGTATCGGGTTCTGGTATTTCTAACAGGTAGTCATAAATTCAATCTTCTTAGGTCATCGACTTTAAACGACCGTAACTCTGAATCCAATATATAGATATCTTCCAGATAACTTTCTATTAATTTATAGGCAGCCATTGTACCAGATTGGCAGATAATTTGACGGTTGGCAACCCTTAATTGCCTTTAATAACAGAATTTTAGTCACGGTTCTAGTATTGGAAAGCTTTTCCACAACTACAACACATTTCTAGGCCCAGTTGTAACACTCCATGAAGTCTATTGGCTTCACTGGTAGTATTTTGCAGAATTTTCAACTCTTTTATCTATTGTAGGGTGGGTGCAAATTGTAACAGTGGAGGTGCAAGCATAGCAATGCAGTTCAAGGCACATCATAGTTCAGGTACATGTCGGGTACAAGCTAGGGTTGAGAAGTCCAGGCAAAAGTTCAGGTGTATAAGTACATTGTATGAGGTAGTCGGGGGTTCTGGGGTTCAGGGGTTCAGGGTCAGGGTTCACAGGTTCAGGTGACATGAAGTCAATGACAGTAGTAAGTCCTAAGTACAGGTGTAGATAGGAAAATACCAGATTGCGTAAAGAATGTAAAAGTAAGAAGGCATACCCTCTTTATATAATAAAGGAAAGTTCTCTGATTAGTAATCAGTTGTCCTCCTTGCAGCTGCTATCCATCCTTCTACCAGATTTTATTACATTCTGTTATGCGATAACCATATCCAATCACACGTACATAAGAAATCCACTAATGCAACCAAAAGCCTAAGTCAGTAAATACAATTGTAAATGTACTACTGCTCATACTCCTGTTAAAGAGTGGCTGTGACACAAATGTATTATTTTTGTATAGGAATTCCTTAACCTTTGATACCAAATCTTTGTATAAAAATGTAATATGTTCATTAGGTGCTGGCATCTTGCGTAGGCCCTAATACGTGCCCGCGTA